>NC_081414.1:182909511-183030987 GCF_030272615.1 Cryptomeria japonica
GACACAAAAGACAATAATTCAATTTTAGTGCACCAATTGAAGTGTTTGCTAGTCTATGAAAACAAGGCACACAATAAAAATCCAAAAACCCTTGCCAAGGACCTGCAACAAAGAGTTGTTAGTAGTTTGGATTGTTTCAAATAATCACCCCTTCCTACAAGCACACAAGTTAGGTAAATTTTAAATCCAAAAGACTTTGTGAAAATAGGGGCCTTCAACCAAATGATTTTGCTTTCAAGACAAGCTGCACCAATTTTGTTAGCTAGATCTGAAAATGTTAGCTCCAAATAAACTGGATTTGAAACTCTAAATGCAAAAACCCAAAACTAAATCAATAACCCAAAATTTGAAATCGGTGCACACAGACGTGATTACCCTCGACACAGATGCAACTTCATGATTTAGACACGGTTCTGTGAGACACAGACGCAGCTCCAGAACGCAGATGCGATTTCTAGACACAGACGTGTCTAAAAACACCGCAGACGCGACTTTAGAACACAAATGCGATTCCTGGAACCTACAAAATAAAATACTGTCGATAACACAGATGCGATTCCAGATGTCATAGATGCGCCAAAAAATCAAAAACATGATCTGAAAGTACGTAGATGCGAGAATATCAAAATGTTGTCGAAAATGTCAGATTTGCAACTTCAACACAAAATCTGCAACAAGGATGTTAAATGCAAAAAGGGACAAGAGTCCCACCGGGCGTGCCAAAATGTATATGGTGAAAATGGATAACAATAATGACGATATTGAAAGGCTAAATGAATTCAACCACAAAACCCTAGCCTAACAACAACAAAGATCCACCATAACATATGAAGATTACCTAAGACAATGCAAATCAAATGAAATCACAAAGATTATACCATCACATGTCCAATAGGGCTTGGATCTCCATTCTTCCTATCTCCATTGATCTTGCTTGATATATTTGCTCTCAGATTTTATGTGCACAAAAGCTCAACAAAGAACGGAATGTGGTTGCAAGTAGGATCGTAGTGTAGTCAAGTCATTAAGATGATTAGGGTTTGATAATGAAGGAAGCATCTCCTTAAATAGAAGACACTATATGAAATGGAGGGATAAGATTGAGAGGTATAAAAGGAGGTCGGTTATGATTAGAGGGTAGGTAAAAGAAATAATAAAATAATGAAAGGGGTAGATAGTGTATGAATTAAGAGATGAATGACATGTGTCATGGGTAGAAAAGGTTAATGAATTAATTAAATAAATTAAGATTTATTTAATTAATAGTAGAAGTGGGATCAATTAAATAAATAAGATATTTATTTAATTTAGGAAAAGGATAATTTAAATAAATAAATGTATTTATTTAAATGAGAAATAAGGCTAGAAGAGGATAAATGAATTAATTAAATAAATAAATATTTAATTAATTAATAGAAGAATTAAGCTTAAATAATTAAATAAATAAAATATTTATTTAATTAGACTGGACAATTTTGGGTGTCTACACAACTTAAAACAATAAAATAAAAAATATTCAACATATCATTATGAAATTAATTGCATGCCCTAGATATCGATGTTACAAACCTAAATTCAAAATAATCAAATTTTATCCTTTGTATAAAAAAAGTTATGCATTATATAATATGCATCACTCTTTAAAAATGTTGTTTGTTGTTAAAAACTAGTTATCAAAGGATAAGGAAAACTAAATACAAATTGATTCAAATATTTTTGAAAAATAAATATTTATAATATATAAGCAAAATGTCACAAATCTCTAGTTTACATCATCTTCCAATTCCTAATAGTTTGGCAGTAATAGGTGACAAAAAGTGAAGGTTTTTTTCAAAATGTTCATTTTAGTGTAAAAGTTGGCCATAAAGTCTAACCCACTATTGTGGGATCGCTATAGTGTTGAATGAAGAACCTTCTTTAAAACCAAGATTATGATCAAGGTCAAGAAAAAAAGAATTTACATGAGTGCCCCCAACGACACTACTCAAACAATGAACAAATGATAAAGGAAAAACTATATCAATTTAAGGTATAGATGGCACATGAATCTGCACAATTAATCCCAATGACACTAGTCAACCATGCAAGAGTAAACTACTAGTCAAAAATACAGGTACCAATTTTTTGGAAGGTTACCTCCACAATATTCGAATGCAAGTGTGTTTATATGGTAAAAGCTCCATGTGACTGAAATACAACCACTACATCCAAATAGTGCACAGCACAAATATTAAATATGTAGCTCACTCCAAAGTAAAACCTAGGAAGCATTAGCACCAACCATAGAAACCCCCCATAATGATGACAAGGGAGTGGCATGAGAGGTCAAATAAAACTATGTGTCGCCAAGTAGTGCATGAAGGAGCATCTAAATGTGCAAAAACAATGCCTAAAACTGAAAAAGGGTATGCAAACAATTCTCACATACATGAGATAAGAATCACTAGGATTGGATGTCATCATGGAGGGACACTCACTATACAAAGGTGTGATGGTGAAATAAAAGGCACTACACAATCTCCCATTTCACTTTATAATACAATGCATGTACACAATAAGGTACAACAGAATATGCAAAATCCCTAAAAACCATACACAAAAGTTACAATTTATCTTAGTGTGTCTACAAATATAAAGAAGTACATGAATAGAACACTCAAAATGCCCTAATGTGTAGAATAGCTTGAGGGAAGTCATCTAACACAAATAGAAACTTTCTAGGAGCCAAAATGACTAATAAATTGGCCATAAAGTGAAAACACAAAACATTGAATAAAAAAATACCTCAAGTAAAATTTGGAAACAATAGTAGCAGATCTGGAAAGAGCACTAAACCACCTTTCCAATGATATCCAGTTTTCAACAAATGGATTTTGGATGTACAAGATATGGCCTTGAAAGCATAAAACTAAAATTTTGACTTTGCAGACATGGTATAGAAAATTGGAGTATAATTTGACAAAATAACCAGTACCTCTAGATCGACATTACAACCAACATTTTGATGATATCTTCTTTGCATAAATTTGACTCCATATGACCAAGTTGTGGCCAAAAACCCAACTACATGTCAATTAGGGTTTGGAAGGCTTAAGGGGTTTCCAAAAGTAGAAAAAAATTGAAAATAGAAACTAAAATGAAATTAGAATACGTAATGATGTGCTTTTATAAAGACCACAAAGATGCCCTAAACTAAATTTGGGAGAACTAAAGTAAAGTGTGAAGGAGATAAATAAAGATAAACTAAAGTATACCACTAAATGAACTTAAGCTAGAAAAATCTTGATTCAAACGCATAACTCTAGATGAAAAAGAAACTCTAGCTATAATGATTCTATTTAGTAATTCATGAACATACTCATACACTTAAGAAGATATCTTGTAAAATGATGCAATAAAGGTAGGGAGATCGAATGAAGTACATCCTCGCCTTGCAACCTATAACACAAAACACCATGCAAGATACCGACAAGTGGTAACACAACACAAGATATGACCAGTAAATAGATAAAGAGAAACCCTAACCATAGAAGTAACACATAATATAGTCGGTAACTAGATAAATCAATTTTTACAACCATTTAATGAATTACATATGCTTTCAGTGGCTACACATGTTGTACCACAACCCAGGATTACAAAACAAGTCTTACAACTTAGATCTATGATCCATAGATCATCTAGTCAATAAATCATCATTTGGTAATAGTCTACACTATTCTGCATTGATTCAAACCTCAATCCCTCTAGACTACAATCCCCCTAGACCAGAATCTCTCCAGAAACTACATCTTCGCTCAATCTCCTCTTTCTCAGACCTTTGTCCCTTAAAATGATTCTCAAAACTTTTCTTTGTACCATCCACAAGCAATAACAACTCGATCAATTCGGCCAAAGACTAACCAGTTCATAATGAAATGTGTAAACAATAACATGTCGGCCCAAATCAACAAGAACATCCTCAAAATGCATAAAAATTTGCGTGGACCTCTAGGAACATCGGTCAAGGCCCAAACAATATCACTCAATGATGTGCAAGTTACAAAAATCACCCACAACTTGAATCAACTTCACTAAACACTTTGCAAGACCAACTGGTATGAACATACCAACATCGGGCCAATACCGAGATCAAATCCAAAAGCCAAACTACTCTGACTGGTTGAACTACTCCAGTGCTCCTACATCAGACTCTCAGGGTTAATTGAAAAGTGAGTCCCACCACTTGATCTGGTTCAGCAATCTATTAGTAGGTACTTCCAACTACCTCAAGGGTTCGATGGTCTACTACAAATTATGATTGCCTATCATCAGCCATCTACCAGACCAACCTGTAGCCTGCCTCAGTTCAGTGATCTGTTCAAGTCTCTACCCACTAAGTGCCTCAAACTCAAGCTCCTAGGATCAGTGGTCTTCTTGCAAGACTTGTACTACCTCGCGTTTGGTGATCTGAGCAAGTCTACAAGTTGCCTCAACTTCTTTTCAACCAACCGGTTCACAACCAGTCCTTCCTCCAACAACAGGTTCATTACTAGCTCTAATACCACTTGACACAGTCAAGGTAGGGAGATCCAATTAAGGACATCCTTGCCTTGCATCCTATAACACAAAAAACCATGCAAGATATCGAAAACTGGTAACACAACACAAGATATGACAGGTAAATAGATAAAGAGCAACCCTAACCGGTAGAAGTAACACATGATATAACTAGTAACTTGATAAATCAATCGTTACAACCATTTATTGAATTACATATGCCTTCAGTGGCAACACATGCTAGACCGCGGCCTAGGATTATAAAACAAGTCTTACAACTTAAATCTATGATCTGCAGATCATCTACTCAACAAATCATCATCCAGTAACATTTTGCACTATTTTGCATTGATCAGGACCTCAATCCCCTTGGACCAAAATCTCTCTAGAAACTACATCTTCGCTCGATCTCCTCTTTCTTGGACCTTTGTCCCTTAAAATGATTCTCAAAACTTTCCTTTATACCATCCACAAGCAATAACAACTCGATCAAGTAGGCCAAAGACTAATCAGTTCATAATGAAATGTTTAAACAATAACATGTTAGCCCAAATCACTTAGAATATCCTCAAAATACATAGAACTCCATGTGGACCTCTGGGAACATCGGTCAAGGCCCAAACAACATCTCTCAATGATCCGCAAGTTACGAAAATCATCCGCAACCTGAATCAACTTCACTAAACACTCTGCGAGACCAACTGGTAAGAACATACCAACACCAGGCCAATACCAGGATCAAATCCAAAAGCCAAACTGCTCCGACCGATTGAACTACTCTGGTGCTCCTGCATCATAAAACCTTTACAAGAATTTTAATATAGTTATTAGGTTGACCAATTAATCAAAATCACATCAATAAATAAACACCTTGCATAAGGAGACACTTAATCAAGGTTGAATCTAGCTTTAATTACTTGATCTACAATAATTGTATGCATTATTAATTATTTGGGATAAACCCATATCATTATGTAATACCAAACTACGAGTACCCAAATTTGAAACTGTGAACCCTCTAGTTCTATTCCATGAAATATCTCTACTATATTCCTCTCCAACCAAGTTTTTATACTCTTACCTAATCCTTCTTCAAAATAAAATTCAAAATCCCACATAGCCTCGATAAGGAGGCATAATTTTTTTTAAAGATCATGTAGGAGGAAACCCTAGCTATGACCTCATCTAATACCATGCAAGTATGTGTCAACTACAAATATGATATGAACACCAAGAGGAATGAAAGAACATTCTTTTGACCCTTTCCATGCTTGAACATTAATGATTCATGCAATTGAGTGTACAGAATGGGAGGAATTTCCATGGAATTTACTGAAATGTATTCCAAAGGTGGGTCTTGATAAAGGGATATCTACAAGTAATAAATGAGGTATGAACATTAGTATTATCCTTTAGATCAATATAAAAATGCATTTAATGCCCTTCTAAAGCAGCCTCAAGTCAAGAACTAGTATTTTCACGGAATTAATAGTGTTGTAAAGTCATAGATAGGTGAAATCATGCCCTCTAGGGTTTCCAATAGCTTATTAATGAAGTATCAAACTATCAGTTACTACCTTGACCATATGACCTAAGCCATGGTCATTAAATTTCTTGAAACCTAAATAAGACCTTTACTATTGAGCATCACAAGTTGGGCCTACAATGAGTTTATACCAATCAAGCCTAGAAGAAGATCATAAAAATATTTGATGCCTTGATGACACGATCCTCTATCAATAACTGGGTATAAGGCATCTATAATAATTATTTTCAATGAGGAAGGGAGGGATGAGAGATGTTGTTATTATGACCTCGGACAATGACAAATCATCATGGCATCATCAAGGTATGAATTCAAGGGTGACATCAATATGAAGATGGAGGGAGAATGATGTCAATGAAGGACTAATGGTGTCAACATGACATCATTATAAATATTGTAATTCAAGAATAATTCATTCCACATACCAAAAGAGGTGGAAGGAAAAAGGAATACTGAAATTCCAACTCTAAAGAAGGAGAAAGCTTCAAAGAGCAAGGAATTGATGGAAGGTAGGAAGGTGGGAAAACAATTTGAAGTGGGGTGATGAAAATGTTGGGGAATAAGGATTTAAGATACCTCTTAAAATGGGTCATAAGAGGTAGGAGGGAAAAAGAGCCACCAAAGGTCTAAAAGACCAAAAAAAATGTTACTTAGCTAAATTACAAAGCCTCACATTTTGGACTTCGAGGATCGAGAGAAACATGAGATGAGGGGAGAAAATGGTATGAAGGGAAGGAAACTCTAATAGTTTTAAGATCAATAAAATAAATGCTTAGTAAAAGTGACACATCAAACTTGAAGGATCAGAACGAACGTATACCTCATTCCCTAAGAACATAAAAGTAAGGTAAATTATGATAGCTTGAAGGTCTAAAAAACTAACACTTGGTCATTTTAGAAACTTTGGAATCAAGATTCGGGAGTTGTGGATGAAAGGGAGAAGTAGAAGAATAATGGAAAAATCAAAGGCTTGACAACTTAATAAGTCAATGCTTAGACACATACAACGTAAGCACTTAGTCACATTTGGATTTTGTAGCTTGACTTTTTTACTAGCTCACAAACATGGGGACTAGATACACTAACTAGAGATACAATCCAAGACTATGTAACTAATAAGGAAAACTAGCTAAGATCACAACTCAAGGATTGTGTCATTGACAAGTTGGATGCATAGTTGGTCTTCAATTTTTTAGACAAGCTTCCTTCAGAGTATTTGTCTTTTGTTTCTAGTTTCCAAACCCGTTGATTGACTATTTGGAGTGCTTATACTACTTCATCATTTGATTTTTTCACAGTGATGTTGATGCATGAACAAGAAAAATTAATCTCGGTGGGTATTCTTAAGTCATCCAAGTCACAAGCTTTGGTGGCAAGTCATGAGATAGAATCAAACAAGAAGTAGAAGCAATCTAAGAACAATCCAAAGTCACACAAGGATAGCACAGTCATGCTCTCCTCAACAAGAAGAATCTACATCCTCTCCTAAGGGGGAATCATCTAAGAAGAAGAAGCCTAGTTATGCATATTGCAAGAAGTTAGGACATGAAGAAAACCATTGCTATAAGAAGGATATTGATGAATTGAAGCATCTTCTTGAGAAGAATAGAATTAGTTTTCCTTCTAGAATGTCTACTTTACCTTCTTCCTCCAAAAAAAAAAAATTTGATATGGAAAAGGACAAGTAAGAACAAAGGACGAGCTCTTTGTGCTACTACAAGTCATGATTTGGGAAGATGGATTCTAGATTTAGGAGCTTCTTATTATATGACATCTTCATAGTCTATGTTCTCTTCATTTGAGTCTTGCAACATGCCACCTACTTTGATGGGAAATCATACATACATAAATGTAAATGGGAAAGGATCTATTGATATTGGGTATGGCACCTTCAATGATGTGTTTTGTGTACCTCACTTGACAAATAATCTCCTTTCCATCTATCAAAACACACATGGTGGAGTAAGGAAGACCATGCAATTCACTCTTGGTTCAATTATCATCAAAGACTTGGAGTGTGGACTGATCATTGCTACTGGGATGATGGATCATACATCTTTGTTGTATAATGACTATGATTCTTCAAATGATGATCACACTCTGATATAGATTTACATATTGAGGAGAGTTTTGACTACTTGAACTTCAGGCAATAGAAACTAGCCATCACAGAATGGGCAAAATAAAAGAAATGACATTGGTTTATGTTCTTTGTGCCAAAAAGGAAGCTTTAAGAGAGAAAAAAAAAAAGACCTCAACCCAACTTAAGAATAGCGACCATCTGGTTTGGCAACAAGCAACTTAAAAAGACATGCATACGCAGTGAGGAAGAAAGAACTAGATGCATTGAACGATCAAGAAACCTCAATGAAAACTTAATTCCTTAATTAAAGGAATAACATTACCAAATTCTTGAAAGATGACTACTTTAAGGGGAATTATATCAAGCAATTTGTAAGTGAAGAACAAAAACAGTACCTCTAATATACATTGTTCATAAGTCAAGGCTGGTTCTCACGTTGTTTGGGTGCTAAGAGAATGCATTCGTTCATCACCCAATCTATGCCTTTTAGGGTGGCGTAGAACCTTTTTCATCTAGATGCGTCTTCTCTCTATACGTGGTACTCATGACACGCTCGGGTCTCCCACGTAAGCCATGGCATTATTTCGAAGGAGTTGCAGGTCCCAAAAATACAAAATTCTTTTATAGGTTCTATAGCATGCATCGTGTCTCATTACTATGGCGGCTTGCTAGCTAGATCCTTCAAGAGGATTTCCACTAGTCTCTATCTCCCACAATCACATTACTTCACACCAGCAATCCACTACAAGCTTGACTCCCACTTCTTTGAAATTTATCTTTCTCGAGCAACGATGGGATAATGGCCACGAATAACTTAAAAAATGAGACTATTTGAAACGGGCAACAAGTGGGAATTTAAATATATGAAACTCCTCCAAATCATCACTCCCTATCTAAAATGTTTTCACTTCACTTTCACTTCTTTTTTATTTTCTTTACAAAGAATTTCTAAAGATCTAAAGATTCAATTGAAACTCCTATCCAATACACTAGATAACAAGTAGGAATTTAAACATATGAAACTCCTCTAAATCATCATCTATCCAAAACTTAACACTTTCACTCTCAATTTTCTTATCTTCTTAGAAAGAAAACATTTAAAGATTTGATAGAAACTTCCATCGAATACACTAGACAACAAGTGGAAATCTAAACATATGAAACTCCTCTAAATCATGACTCTTTGTCCAAAACTTAATACTAGGCCACTTGGATTCCTTTTATCTTCTTTAGAAAGAAAACATTTAAACATTAATTGAAACTCTCACCTGATACACTAGATAAATTTTCTTAATAAATGATTTTTAAAGATGTATTGTAATCAAAATTATATAGATATATATAAAATAATGAAATACATTTATATACACAATATCAATTCATATAAATATATATTGATCAATAATTAAATAGATGTAAAAATTGATTAAATTATTAAAATAATATTAATGAAGAATTTGGGTCATGACAACCATAATTCGAACCCAATGGATAAGGTAAAAGGGTATGGCTAATGTGACATCTCCTCAACTAGTGTCGATGAATAACTCAAATCTATGAAGCTAGATGGAAAAATGCCTAGCAACTACTCAATGCACATCAACTATACATGTGCATATAAATAAATGTTCAAGCACAAAAATCCTTGATTGGGGTAACACATCATAATCATGAAACAAACATACAAACATACACATGTACACAATCAATGGAAAAATCTCAACATATCCATCATAATATAGTAATACTATAAATGTCTCATAAAATGGAACCAATAATGATGCCAATACAAAAGAATGGTGATACAAAGAATCCTAATCAAATATACATGCATAGCTATACAAATAATGTCTCAAAATATGAACAACATGACACAAACATGAGAGACATGACATTGAGTGACCTTTGGTTCCTATAGAAGATGTTCCCTTGATAATATTTATGTAAGAAAAACTAAGTACTACTAAAAATTTCTTTCAAATATACTATAGGAAAGAGGAAAAGTGATCAACTTCCTTATTAGTAGTCAAACACCTAGATTCATTCAATAGTAATTAAACACAAAGTTACTATCATATATATTTGGTAATTAGAATGAACTAGGGTGATAATCCCTAGACATGCAATACAAAATCCTTAGAGTGTATCAAAATATCACAACTAAATTTTATAATTTATGATAAAATATGATTAAATTTGACTTTGAAAATAATAAAATAAAATTACAATTATGATTGAACCTAAAAAATTAAAATTATATATAATCTTATTCAAAATAAACAATATTTCAATAACTCTACCAAAAACTTTGATGTTAATAATAGTATATAACAAAACATTAAATTCAAATTCAAAATTAATAAATATACCTTAAAAAATTAATTAAATGCTAAAACAACACATTAAAGACATGGTCTCAAAATAAGGTAAAAAAAATCAGATAGAAAGTATGTGGATTTCCCCCGGATAGGAGCTTATCCATACACTCTCCACATGTTTGTAATTTAAATATCAAGCATAACAAATAGACTCGCCAATTTAATTGTAAAGAAACTACTAATACTTCTGATGTTTCTGCACTTCAGACATTTTATAACTTCAAAAAATCAAACTCTTATTTCTGAAATGTGTTTTCTCATATTAATTTGAATGTGATGCAAAGGTGGGGTTAACATCAATCAATATACACATTATACTTAAATGAATTCAAGGTGCATTCCAATTACACCACTTGGATGCATTGCTTCTTTCGTCTATTTAACACATGTCATCTAAACTTCAGCAATGATATATAATATTGGCCTGATCATGGCCTCTCACTATGGATTTTGATGGCACACGATTCATCATTACATCAAACAACTTAACAATGTATTATTTTATTAAACCCTCATGACAGCATTTACTATGAAAAGAAACACCAAAACATGCATATCTTCCCCAAATGATCAAATAACCCAAATTAATTTGTAGGATCCTTGTATAGAAATATAAAGAAGACTCTCACCAAGTTTGAGTGTTTTGAGATGATGCAGTACAAAGATAGAGTTTTCTTAATGCTTGTTGGAAACCCTAGTTTATCACATACCTTCTCTCACCAAAAATTTCATAACTCATTCAAAACTTACTAAAATTGGATAAGATGAAAATTAAATGAAACTAGACTCATTTATCCACCTTTTCCCATTGGTTTCACATCATTATTGTATCTTACCAATCCATACCATATGTTTCTTTCAAATTGTTACAGGAAAATCAGTCATTCAGGACATCCTTCACTAAAATCGTCATATCTTATACAAAACTCAACCCAATTTAATGAGACAAAAATATTTGGAAACTAAAAAAAATATCTTTCCATCCATATATTACATTCCTCAATATGAGGTCTTTAAAAGGTCGTACAATGGTATGTTTCAAACTACAAATTCTGAACACTTCAAAAAACATTGTAAGGATGCTACAAAAATAAGTTCCTTCTTTATTACATCCTTCTCCAACCCTCTCCAACCTCCAATTTAGAGTTTGTGAACAAAATTTATACAATTTGCATCATATTAAACTACCCAAATAACCTACAAATACCCATAAACACCTTTTAATAAAATTTTAAAAATTTGTCATCAAGTTGCAAAAGTTGTCATGGAAATTTTGACAACTTTGGAGCAACTTTTACAATTTTTATCCAAATGACTCAAAACTTGGAATAATGATCTAAAATGATCATGAATAGTTAAAAATGACCTTAAAAGCATTAAACAACACAAAACAAAGAAAAAATATAAATGTTTCCTCTTGTAGGCATATTAGGTCTTGAGGGTGCTCCTACACCAAGCTCCCTAGGGAAATGAAACTTGTGTCCCTTGAGTGAGGACGTAAAACAAAACTATGATTGATCTCCTTCTTATTTGATTTTAAAATTATCATCTCATTTGGTATGCCTTTCCAATTCACTAGGTACTAGAAACATGCATCATCTCTTGAACTTGCACCATCACTATGCTTCATTTTCACCCTTGGCCTTCCTATCCTCCTGCTTGGGTACTTGGACCTATCAAAGGGAATGTGCTGCCCCTTCCAATCTGATTTTCTTGATTCCTTCCCTGGAATAAACATAATAAAAAATTCCTTGATGAAACAAAACTAATTAGTATCAATATTGTTCATGAAATCTTGGTCTTGTCTCTCAAATTGCCTTGGAGACTTTTTCTACTCCTTTACAACAACACCTTGATTCTCAACCTCACCATCTAGTTCAAAACTATCATTCCCCTCTACTAGTTCATCATCGATATTAACCTTATTAGAAATATCAACATCTTTATCATCAACCTCAATAGTGGTATACCTTTCAAGTTTTTCAATTTGATTATTAGACTCAAACAACTAAAAATGACATGGGGATTCAACCACCTCTACATCTATATTTTCCATTTGAACTTCTTCAATACTTAATGATATCAAAACAATCATAGGTGTTCTTACCTCCTCTTTTTTTACCTCCTTTATTTTTTTTATTCTTGTTTGCCTTTTCCTCTTTTGAGTGATCCTTTTGATGGACCATGTGATCTTCTTCTTGATTGGTAAGTGTCATTTTTGTCTTTCTAGGGCAACTCTTTTTTCCAACTCATCCAGGGCTTGCTCTAATTCTCTAATCTCTTGTTTAAACTTCATTTTCCTTTCTCTTGTTTAAACTTCATTTTCCTTTCTCTATCTTTTTCCTCTTTCCTCTTCTTCCTTTCTTCTTCTTTCCTCTTCCTCTCTTCTTTCTTCTTCTTCTCTTGTTAGTCCCAAACCTACAATCATCTCCTAAACATATCCATCTCTTCAAGAAAGTCCCTTTAACCTTGTTTCCACTTTTCCTTTGCCTCATCTAGGTCTCTTCTCTTTTCCTCTACCTAGTCTTTTAGCAAATGAGTTATCTCTTTAACCTACACAAACACCAAAATTTTATGTTGAGGCCTTCTGAGCTCTTATACCACTTTGATGCAGAGGTGGGGTTAACATCAATCAACATACAAGTTATACTTAAATGAATTCAAGGTGCATTCCAATTACACCACTTGGATACATTGCTTCTTTGGTCTATTTAACACATGCCATATAAAATTCAGCAAGGAAATATAACATTGGTCTGATAATGGCCTCTCACCATAGATTTTGATGGCACAAAAGTCATCATTACATCAAACAACTCAACAATGTATTATTTTATTAAACCCTCATGATAATATTTACTATGAAAAGACACACAAAAACATCCATATCTTCCCCAAATGATCAAATAACCCAAATTACTTTGTAGGAGCCTTGTACAAAAATGTAAAGAAGACTCTCACCAATTTTTATCATTTTGGGATGATGTAGTACAAATATATAGTTTTTTTATGCTTTCTAGAAACCCTAGTTTTATCACAGACCTGCTCTCACGAAAAATGTCATAACTCATTCAAAACTTACTAAAATCGGATAATATCAATAGGAAATGAAACTAGACTCATTTAACCACCTTTTCACACCATTATTGTATCTTACCAATCCATAACATATGTTTCTTTCAAAATATTATAGAAAAATCAATCATTTAGGACAACCTTCACAAAAATCACCATATCTTACACAAAAATCAATCAAATTTAATGAGACAAAAAGATTTGGAAACTAGAAAAAAAATTATTTCCATTCATAGATTACAGCCCTGAATATGAGGCCATTAAAATGTCATACAATGTCATGTTTCAGACTGCAAATTCTGAAAATTACAAAAAACAATGTAAGGATGCTACAAAAATAAGTTCCTTCTTTATTCCATCCTTCTTCAACCCTCTCCAACCTCCAAATTTGAGTTTGTTAATATAATTTATAGAATTTTCATCATATTCAACTACCCAACTAACCTACAACTACCCATAAACAACTTTTAACAAACTTTTAAAAAGTTGTCATCAAGTTGCAAAAGTTGTCATGGAAATTTTGACAACTTTGGAGCAACTTTTACAATTTTTATCCAAATGACTCAAAACTTGACATAATGATCCAAAATGATCATGAATAGTCACAAATTACCTTAAAAATATTAAACAACACAAAATAAAGAAAAAATATAAACTTTTCCTCTTGTAGGCATATTAGGTCTTGAGGGCGCTCTTGCACCATACTCCCCAGGGAAATGAAACTCAAGTCCCTTGAGTGAAGACTTGAAACAAAACTATGATTGATCTCCTTCTTATTTGATTTTAAAATTCTCCTCTCATTAAGTATACCTTTCCAATGCACTAGGTGCTGGAAACATGCATCATCCCTTGAACTTGAACCATCACTATGCTTCATTTTCACCCTTGGCCTTCCTATCCTCCTACTTGGGTACTTGGACCTGTCAAAGGGAATGTGCTGCCCCTTCCAATCTGATTTTCTTGATTCCTTCCCTGGAATAAACATAATAAAAAATTCCTTGACAAAACAAAACTAATTAGTATCAATATTGTTCATGAAATCTTGGTCTTGTCTCTCAAATTGCCTTGGAGACTTTTTCTACTCCTTTACAACAACACCTTGATTCTCAACCTCACCATCTAGTTCAAAACTATCATTCCCCTCTACTATTTCATCATCGATATTAACCTTATCAGAAATATCAACATCTTTATCATCAACCTCAATAGTGGTATACCTTTCAAGTTTTTCAATTTGATTATTAGACTCAAACAACTAAAAATGACATGGGGATTCAACCACCTCTACATCTATATTTTCCATTTGAACTTCTTCAATACTTAATGATATCAAAACAATCCTAGGTGTTCTTACCTCCTATTTTTTTACCTCTTTTATTTTCGTTTTCCTTGTTTGACTTTTCCTCTTTTGAATGATCCTTTTGATGGGCCATGTGATCTTCTTCTTGATTGGTAAGTGTCATTTTTGTCTTTCTAGGGAAACTCTTTTTTCCAACTCCTCCAGGGCTTGATCCAATTCTCTAATCTCTTGTTTAAACTCCATTTTCCTTGCTCTCTATTTTTCCTCTTTCCTCTTCTTCATTTCTTCTTCTTTCCTCATTCCTCTCTTCTTTTTTTTTCTTCTTTTGTGACTCCCAAACCTGAAAGCATCTCCTAAACATATCCATCTCTTCAAGCAAGTCCCTTTAACCTTGCTTCCACTTTTCCTTTGCCTCACCTAGGTCTCTTCTATTTTCCTCTACCTAGTCTTTTGGCAACTAGGTTCTCTCTTCAACCTACACAAACACACACACACACACAAACCAAACGTTCTTCCCTAGACCTTTTGAGCTCTGATACCACTTTGATATAGAGGTGGGGTTAACATCAATCATCATACAAGTTATACTTAAATGAATTCAAGGTGCATTCCAATTACACCACTTGGATACATTGCTTCTTTAGTCTATTTCACACATGTCATCTAAACTTCAGCAAGGAAATATAATATTGGTTTGATCATGGCCTCTCAGTATGGATTTTGATGGCACACAAGTCATCATTACATCAAACAACTCAACAATGTATTATTTTATTAAACCCTCATGAAAACATTTACTATGAAAAGACACACAAAAACATCCATATCTTCCCCAAATGATCAAATAACCCAAATTAATTTTTAGGATCCCTTTACAGACATGTAAAGAAGAATCTCACCAATTTTGAGCCTTTTGGAATGATGCAGTACAAATATATAGTTTTCTTAATGCTTGCTGGAAACCTTAGTTTTATCATAGACCTTCTCTCACCAAAAATGGTATAACTCATTCAAAACTTATTAAAATTGGATAAGATAAAAATTAAATGAAACTAGACTCATTTATACACCTCTTCCTATTGGTTTCACATAGTTATTGTATCTTACCAATTCATACCATACATTTCTTTCAGACTATTACAAAAAAATCAGTCATTCAAGACAGCCTTCACAAAAATCGATATATTTTACACAAAAAATCACTTAAATTTAATGAGACAAAAAGATTTGGAAACTATAAAAAATATATATCCATCCATATATCATATTCCTCGATATGAGGCCATCAAAAGGTCGTACAATGTCATTTTTCAAATTGCAAATTCTGAAAACTACAGAAAACAATGTGAGGATGCTACAAAAATAAGTTTCTTCTTTATTTCATCCTTCTCCAACCCTCTCCAACCTATAAATTTGAGTTTGTGAATAAAATTTATATAATTTTTATCATATTAAACTACCCAACTATGCTACAACTACCCATAAACAACTTTTAACAAACTTTTTAGAAGTTGTCATCAAGTTGTAAAAGTTGTCAGGACAATTTTGACAACTTTGGAGCAACTTTTAAAAAATGTATCCAAATGACTCAAAACTTGATATAATGATGCAAAATGATCATGAATGGTCACAAATGACCTTACAGACATTAAACAACATAAAACAAAGCAAAAATATAAACTTTTCCTCTTGTAGGCATATTAGGTCTTGGGGGTGCTCCTACACCAGAGTGGATTGACATTCAACAAAGCTTAGAAAAAGCTAATGGTATAGAAGCAGTGGTTGGGGTGCATGCTTCTCTTCTTCTATCATCTCCAATTGTTTCTAACAATCTAAAGATCTCCCCTTAATTTTATCCTTCAAATGCCCACAATCACAATCTTACAAAATTCTTCACTCCTAATTCAGACAACACTAAAGGCAATGGGAATGGTTGTCATTTGAGGGAAATTAAGGCCAAGAAGAATCCATGGCTGGACCCATTTGAATATGGGGAGGACCCAAATATGGAATATGTGGAACTATTTGTAGATGGAAAGTAGGATACAGAATATCCAAGGCCCCCTGATAACCTAGACAGTGAATATGGGTTTCTCAAGTTCCCTAAGGGCTACAATGTTGAGATTGCTTCACTAGGTTCAATGTTGAGAGGTGATGTGAAAGTATGCTTTTGCATGGTGGTAGGCAGTGTTTATGATAACTTTTTGTTTTTCCCTATCATATAGTTGCTCAGAGAGAGGTATAAGGTATTTTCATGGCCGAGTTTTTGGCAATTAACTAATCTTTTACCAAAAAATTTATAACTTGGAGGCTTGACTAGCTTTTGTTTATATAAAATGTATAAAGAGTTATTACTTTCAAAAATTATATAATCTCCTGGTAACTATTCACACGTCCACCTGATGACATTTAAATGCAATATACCCATATATTTGTTTATATCCTCTAGCACTAATTTTAAATGACCATCCCTATCCTCATCTCTATTATAAATGGCAGTGTCATGCATATATACCGCATTGGCTCATGACTATGATTATTTATATCAAACATATCCTATTGATTGTGATTAATAATTTATACCTATATAATTTTTTTCTGGTACCTTCATCATAATTTCAAAATGATATCTTATTCTAGATTCCCTTCTCATTTCCCACATCTCCTATTGATTATAATTAAGAATCGTATGTTTTTCCAATTTAATTAATCTACAATACATAATATTTCATGCTTTGTTGTTTGAGAAGATTTACCTATCATTTTGTGGCTAAAACTAGATCCATCCCTTTAACTTTCCCTTGGTATCATAGGTACCCCAGAATAAGGATAGATATGATTGCCACAGTGTGTGAGAGACCAATCTCACCAAAATAAAAGATATATGAATTGAAAACCTTCGAGGATGAATACTTAGCTTCCTTTTGATCTAAACAATATCATAACACCCTCACATAAATGATCTTCAATTGAAACTACATACAATGATAGAGATGTTAATCACAACATCATCCACATACTTGCACATCAATAATGCCTTTGGGATATTCACATTAAAGAACCACAATAGGAATGAACCTAGACCAATTATATATATGACATAAAATTATAATTATATTCACATGTTAGTATAGAATAAAATTATTACATCTACAAGTCAAACACAAGAATAAACCTTACACCAAACATATAATAGGCTCAATCCAAAATCCCACAAATTACTGCATAAGAAAGAACATTTTATGTGTTACCCAACACATGTGAACCACTAGCCCTAATGCACAATCACATGATACTTCTAGCTGCCATACATTACAATTCACTAACGCATTATGGCAGAACATCAACCTAGTCATCTAATTAACATATTCAACACTCTATCACTTTTAACTTTCTATCTATTGAAGCTCAACCACTAATACTATGGAAAATGATACATCATGTGTATACTTTCTTCACTTAAAAACCATAGGTTATAACTATCAACTATGGTATAATATGGAACACAACACTCTAATGGTGCAATTGAATACACATTATACTCCTAAGAAACAAACCTTAGAAGCATACTGTAGATGCTCCCAAAAAACACCTCATAAGATACATAGATGGGAACAAATCATAATAGAGACTAATGATAACATTAATAGAGATACCAATCATAGATTGCCAATCTGGAACTCAAATGCTTAATCATATCATGTCATCTAAGCAATTATATTTAATTCTTATTGATCTACTAAGACTTTGTACAACAGAGTTCTATCACATCATTGACATCAATGACAACATACATTCAACATGTTCAATATTGAGTTCATCTTATAGATAGATATTGAACTTCCCTCCTTGTGCATTGTAGCATATTATTGATGAGGACCATCATATTACATGTCTCTATGAGTTATAAATCCTATGAGCATCAACTTATATCTCTAGATCACCTAAAGTTATAATAGAAATATCTCTAACATAGCTACAAAAATCATATTTGTGGCAAAGAGTTTAAAATTGGTGACTTGGTCTTTAAGTAACTATAGTGAAACACTAGTTACCATGATAGAGAAAATAAAGGTAAATTCAAGCATAATTAGCTCAAACCTTACAACATTAAAGAAGACTATTCCTTAGGTACCTACAAGTTATCGATATGCCACATGTCTAAGAGTTTGATGAATCCATGAATGCAATTCATCTTAATCTCTTCCATGCTTGAGCTACCATCCTTATCTATCAAAAAATACCAAACATAATCAAATGAAAAAAATAATCAAAATAAAATAGCTAAATATATTTTAAAAAACTAAATACAAACTAATATAAAAAATAATAGTTAAGGAAAAATAATCCTATGGTGAAAATTATTTGCATATCGAAACCTTTCAAAACATCATAAAAATCTATTCATAGGGATCATGCATGATAGTCCATAGCCCTCTTATATATAACTATTGTGCACACTAATTGACATCAATTTTGGCCATTTCTCTACTTACCAAATCCTTGCCATGGACCCTTATATAACATACAAAACCCTACCTTGATCAATTCTTCCAAAAAACTTGAGCAAAATGCCAATCTCCACTACAGAATTATGATCTATACTTTTTGAAACCAAATTCTTTTGGTACTGCAAATGTAGAGATATTGTTGTCTCTTTTCTAATTTAACAAGACTTAATATGTCACACTCTTGATATCAAACGAAAGAACAACACACATATTGGTCCCACTATAATCCTCTAGTTTGGATGACCCAACTATTACTAGCAACATAAGAGGAACTTGAGATAAGAGACATCGTGTCTATTTTTATTTTATCATGCTTTGGTTGGTTCTCACAACATACTACCACAAGGACAGATCATAGTTTGTTATACTAATTGTATCTCTTAAGGTTATGCTCATTAGGATGTTTGGGTCTTATATTTTTATCTTTATTTTATCATTTGATTTTTTTAATCATTCTTTTGCTATTTAAAGCCAATCATTTATGCATATGGTGTAGTTGTAGTGTCATAAATTGTACGCCCTTGCTAGGGTGGTACAATTTCACACTTAGGTTAGCACCCGCCTTAGTGTGTCTTGCATCTTGCATTTCTAATTCCCCTTTAAGCATTTAATTAATTAATTTAATTAAATATAAGGTCATGTTTCATCATTTTACACATTATAGTGTTGGGCCCTTTATCCTAAGTGTTCCCCTCTTCATCTTATTCCTCCAATGAATCATTTAATCATAAACCCTAATTATGTCTTATTTTGACCATTTAGGCCCAATTTTGCATATCAAAACATCTTGAAATCAGTTGTAACTTTGGGATGCGATCTAATATCATCATATCTAACGGCCCCAAAAATTTGGTGAAAAGTTGGTCAATCCGTGGTGGGAATGCACATGGTCCGCGACTTTTCCCCCACAATTTCGAGAGCACAATCCTATGATATAATAATGCTTAACCCCAAAATATTAGCAGGAAATTCAAATCCTATGTCGGCCTAAACATGAAATTAAGATCTAGGATTTTTATACTTAAGAGTTGTCCTTCTTCATTTGAAGAGGTCTTCTTCTAAGAATCTAAGAGTAGGTTTTTGGAGTATTAGATCCTTCTTTGCATCAAAAGAGTAGAGCTTTGAAATCTTCAACAACATTCAACATACATCCATAAAACATTCATCAAGCATCATTTTATCAATTGGAGGCTTTTAAAGATGTAGAAGAACAATAGGAGATCATTGACTAACGATTGGCTTGTACCTCTCCCTTGGGATTGGCTATGGTTTCATGTTGTTTTTATGTCTTTGCATAAGCTTCATTTTGATTCATATTCATGCTTTAGATCACTTTCTATTATGGATTTAGAGAATTTACTATGTCAATTATAAGCAATTATCGTTTACTCTTTAGGGTTTCTCTAGGTTGTTTACTTTCATTCTTAGGATCTTCCACACACACAAGGTTCTCATACACACATTTTCAGTACATTATCAGCTATTCATGGAGGTGGAAATCACCAAAACATGGGTTTGACTAATGAAAAACCCGATATAGCCACCCCAAACCCTCATTTTCAGCTTCAGGTACAGGTTCGAATCTGAGCGTCGCTGGAAGTTTCGGGACTAGAAGAGAACACAGGGACAATTTTGAGTTGCAAATCTTGGCAAAAACCCCAGGGATAGGGGTTTGGCACCCTATTCCTACCCAAGATAGTGGTGTGGTGCCATGGTCCTACCCTCTATCAGCAATACTTGGCATAGCAAAACTTTGCAGGCTCCAAAATCCCTCCTATCAGTTGCAACTCCATAATTGTAGAATCGGGATATTGGCACGACACCCTAGTCCTAGACATTTCTACTCATATTTCAAACATAGGTGCACCTCTTATTTTTCCTTTTGATAGTTACTTTTCAGCAATGTATCAGTCGTTCTTTGATCTACAATCTCATATTAGGGCTTTCTTGCTTACTTGCTTTCTAGGTTAGATTGCATTTTGCATCATTCTACTCTCTTATTTACAGCAAAAGAATAGAAAACCTAAGAAGTAATCCATGGATCTCTCTTTCTCATAAGAATTTGTCGGCATGCGTTACCTCCCTAGCCTCTTTCATATTCCATGATTGTGTATGAGAGTGGGATTCTAGGGTTTGCATACTTAGTCTCACTTTTCCCCCTACACATCTTTGGTGAACCCAACGTGAATCCAATTTTATTTGCATTACATTGCATTGTTATATATAGATCTAGTTTATTTCATTTGCTTTCAAAACAAAGCAAAAAAGGAAAATAGATAGGTTTCTTTCATTTTACTTGTATTGTGTGATTAAGTTTCATGCAATTTTCATTTCAAAATGTCATATTTCTATTTGCAAGATGTTCATGCTTTTGATGATGTATTAAATTTTTTTGATTATGAGTTTAGTAAGGATTAGATGAATCTCTAGATGATTTTTTGAACCCTAAGCCTTCTAAACCCTCATTTTGCCAAAAATTAATCAACCTTGTTACTATGCCATTTCGTGGTGATGAGAAAGATAAGTTGAATGATTCCTCTCATAGGTGCATTCCTATCAACTCCTCCACTAGATCTAGCAACATGGTTGACTCTTATGATTCCCTCTATGATGTTATGGCTTATTTTGAGTCCAAAGATAATCCTTTCAATCACTATGATCATGCTTTATTGGATGATTCCCTTGATGACTTCATGTCTTTGCCTAAACTTTCAAACAAGAATAATGCATCTAAAAGGTTAATCAATATGATCAATGTGAATTAACATAGCAAACCACTTTTTGTTGTCCAAGGTGCTTGTCCTTCCCCAAGTTCACCTCTTCCTAATCAACCTCTTTTCACCGTTCAAGGTGGATATAACAGTGATTCCTTTAGCACTCCAAACAAACCTATCTTTATGGTTCAAGGAAGGAATCCCACTTAGAGTCCTTATAGCTATGGTAGACAACTAACTAAGAAGAGTTATAATGTAGTTTCCCATACCTATAACACAAGAAATAATAGGCAACCTAATCCTCCTCTAGTTGTTCTAACTCCTCTACCTGATCCTCAACCCACTCTTCCTCAAGCACCTCGTATTTCACAAACCCTTGGTAAGGAATATGATCTTGTCAAACAACTTAAAGCTACTCCTGCCAAGATATCCCTTTGGGATTTTCTTCATACTTCCTTGACTCATCATGTAATGCTACAAGACACCTTGAAAACATTGAATGCCCCACCTGCATTGACATCCAGTAATATGGTTTTCTTGATTTAGTCTATTACAACACCTAAGGCTTGGATTGTGTTTACACAAGATGAGTTACCTTCTAGTGAAGTTCAACAATAATATGATCCTTAATTATTGTGGTTATCATAAATGATAGTGTGATAAGACAAACACTAGGGGACAATGATTATGGCCTTAATGTTTGTAGCATTAACTTGTTGCATAAGATCAATGTTGATACATCTCTTATTAAGCCTGATTCTCTCACTATCTCTGGCTTCGATAATATTGCTAAATCTTCACTAGGTATCATCACCTTTCTTGTTAAGGTAGGTCATGTTGCTTTACCTACTCCTATCCATGTTAAGTCTGGAGAGTTGACATACAACTTGTTTCTAGGGAGACCTTGGATTAATAGCATGCAAGTTGTTCCCTCTACATTTCATAGGTAAATAAAGTTCATTTAAACCAATACAACATACACCTAGTTATGTGACACAAGATTCCAAGCTTGTTTACAAACATCAAGTTCTAAATCCTCTTCAATCAATTCCTCTAAAGCTTCTATTCTGATTAGTGTGACCAATTCATCGAACCTATCTCCTATATTTGAATCGATTCCCAATACTCTCTCAAGTATCCCTAAGGTTCTTGAGGAAGAGTCTTCTCAACTGGATTCTACAATTGAGAACACTTTCTCTATTGAAAAGATTCTTGTAGAAGATTATTGGGGATCCCTTGATTTCAATCCTGCTTTCGTAGGCGAATACAGGATTCCCCCGAGAGAGCCTAAGGTCAAAAAGAAGAAAGAAGAAGAACCTAAAAAGCAATCTACCTTATCTAGTCCATTGAGTAATAAATTTTTGGTGGCTTCTCAAACTTCATCTCCCTTAGTTTCTGGGTTAGGAGATTTTGATCCTTCACTTTTTGAAAATCGTCCTTCTTCTTCGGAAATGACTAACCTTTATGGTCCTAGTTTTCACATCCTAGCTAGGTGTGGATATAATGGAAATGGATGTGGTGCTCAAGAACAAGGGATTAAGGTTCCCTTGGAAAACAACTTTTGTGATATGACATTTGGGCTTGGTTATGATCCTTTCAACCGTACTAAAGCCTCTAAGAGACCATCTATTAGTGTTAATGTCATTTCTGCTTCTCTCTCGCTAAAATATCCAGAATATATTGACTGTGACCCTTCTTGTGTATTTTGTTTTGGATTTTTTTTCTATCGATGATTCCTTAGCTGAATTGTTGGGAGCTTATGACAACCTTCCTCATCATCACCATAACCACAGTTTTCCCTATTGTTTAAATGTGGAAGATTACTTTGGGAAAGAAAGAAATAATGATGATATAGTTAAGGATTTCCTCAATTAAAAGATTCTCCTCATTAAAGCAATCTCCTAATAAATGACACCATTGATATCAAGATGGATCCTTGTGTTGAAGATAAGATCATCAAGATAGGAAAATGTCTTGATGAAGAAGAGCAAAAACAATATGTTGAGTTGTTACATGAATTCCCTGAGATCTTTTCTTGGATATATTCTAACATGCCTAGCGTAGATCCTAAGATTGTCACTCATAACATCATCCTAATTCCTAATGCTAAACCTGTGAAATAAAAGATTCAAAATATTCACCCTAAAGTGGCATTACTTGTTAAAGTTGAGATTGAAAAACTATTGCATGTTGGATTCATTCGTCCTATCGATTATTCCCCATGGATTTTAAACATTGTGGTTGTGGCTAAAGCTAAAAACAAGATTAGGATGTGTACGGATTTTTGAGATTTAAACAAGGCCTCTTTAAAGGATGACTTTCCTCTCTCGGATATCGATATGATAGTGGATTTGGTAGCAGGGCATGCTTTATTATCCTTTATGGATGGTTTTTCAGGATATAATCAAATCTTCATCAATCCCCAAGATCAATATAAAACTGCTTTTACCACCCCTTGGGGTATGTTCTATTGGATTGTGATGCCTTTTGGATTGAGAAACACAGGCACAACTTATCAACATGCTATGCCTCTCATCTTCCATGACTATATGCATAAAACCTTAGAATATTACATTCATGATATCTTAGCCAAATCCGTTCTTTGTACAGATCATGTTAAGATCCTTCGTCAAATCTTTGAGAGAATTAATAAGTATAACATGCATTTGAATCCCCGAAAATGTGTTATTGGTGTGGATAGTGGAAAAGTACTAGGATTCATAGTTTCACATCATGGCATTGAGGTGGATACAAATAAGATAGATGCTATTGTTAACATGCCACCTCCTAAGAATGTCTCCCAACTAAAATGTTTGCAAGGAAATATCCAAGATATTCGTAGGTTAATCTCTCAACTTGCGGATTGTACCTTTCCCTTCACACAATTTCTTAAAAGAATATCATTTTCCAATGGAATGAGGATTGTTGTCAAGCATTTCAAGACTTAAAGTCTTATTTGGCCAATCCTCCTATTCTTCAACCTACTGATCCTACTAAGCCTTTTCTTTTATACATTGTTGCTTCCACTCAAGCTCTTGCTTCCTTATTGGCACAATGTGATAAGGATGGTAGATAATTCCCAATTTATTACATAATCCACACTCTACTTGATTACGAAGTCCGATATTCTACAATAGAAAGACAGTGCCTTGCTTTAGTCTTTGCAACCCAAAATTTGAGGCATTATCTCTTGAATGTTCATATCTATGTTATCATTAAATTTGATCCTCTTAAACATCTTTTCTCCAAAACGTACCTTTCTGAATGCTTAGCTAAGGGGGTTATGATGTTGACTGAGTTTGACCTTAAGTTTGTGTCACAACCAACAATAAAGGGTCAAGAACTGACTGATCACTTAGTTGATGCTCCTTCACCCTTCTCCCTACCTAATCTAGAGTCCTTTCCCGATGAATACATTCTTTCAATTGAGTTTGACAAAACTTGGGAACTGTACTTTGATGGCTCTAAGTGTCGTATAGGATCGGGGGTAGGGGTGGTCTTAATCTCTCCTAAAAACAGGCCTATTCCTCTATCGTATGTCTCAATTTCTTATGTACCAATAATATTGTTGAATATAAAGCTCTTATAGCTGGAATTAAAGCATCCTTGGCATTGAATGTGAAAGATCTACATACTTATGGAGATTATCAATTAATCATAAGACAAGTGACAGGAGTATATCAAGCTAAGCAAGACAAATTATCACAATATAAAGATCTAGCTTTATCCTTGTCGCAAAAATTTGATTCTTATATCATGGAGCCCATTCCTTGAAAAGATAATCGACATGCTGATGCGATGGCATGTGTTTCCTGTAGAAGTTGAGAAAGCCAACTTCACAGACCCCGAAGATCACCCGCATGCAAATAACCTGTCACAGAAAGAAGAGATGGAGACAAACAAGCAAGGGTGCTCTAAAAGCTGAAAAAATGTATTCATCCAAGAGAGAGATAAATTACAATGATGAATCCTTATAAAAGGATATTGTGCAACCCTAAAAGAAACCCTAATAGGTAGACATTTAATAATTAATATAATTATTAAATGTCACAAATGCAAACTAAAGTGAAATCTTAAGAGAGGAATAAAGGTAATTTAATCAACATGATTAAATTAAAACCTTTACTCTAACACCCCCCCTTAAGATGAGCAAAAGTGCAGTTACAAACATGTGCAAGAAAGCAAAGGTAACTACAATGCAAGAAAGTAAACTTGGGTCCCGACAACAAGGCCTGATTAGGTACCCAATTACAACCAAATCTCTATAAAGTGGAGAAATAGAGAAAACCTCATGGGAAAAACTCTACTCCAAAAAGAGATGAAAGAAATAAATGCACTAATAACAGAAGGATAGGAGGTGGATAACATGATACCCCCTATAGACAACTTCTATCATATAAGTACATATACAATGGTCTCCATAGGAGAAAAAGAAAGAGACTAGAAGCCCCCCCCATAATGAAGAAACTCCTGTTGCACATATGGATGCCTGAGGTAGAATCCAGAAAGAGATCCTGAAGCAGCATATAATATTCCTCCCCTTGGGAAGAAATGGATCCAAAGGACAAAGATGAAGAAACCCTGTGAAGAGAGAAGAAACAATTTTTCTCAAGATGTGTGCCATAATAGGATGCTAAAGAATCCCTCTGTCTGAACTGAAACAAAAGATGTCAAATCCAAACTGAACTGAAGACTCAAAAACTGCAACCTCTGAATGCACAGATGATGGTGGGCTAACAGCGGGAATATGGCTATCAACAAAGAGGAGCTGAAAATCCTCAAAGTAATCCTCCAAGTCTGCAATATAGGACTCTACAAACAAAGATGAAATGCCTACAAGATAAGAATCCCAAGTAGCCATGTCTGAAAGATGTATGATGTCCTGCTTAGCTGAATCAATAGGAGCCAAAGAAGAGGCAATATCAAACTGATCAGGAACAAAAGGAGATGATGTTGATACATGTATAATCTCAGTCTGAAGAGTAGGAACTGTGAGACAATCCTCTGATTCATCGGAATATGTAAGGGTGTCTAAATATTGAAGTTCCTTTAAAGTATCATGATCAAAAGGTGTGTTATCTCTCCAACCAATGGGTACAAGACAATCTGAAGCAGGATCCTTTGGGAATGGAGAAACACTGGGGTCTCCATAGATCTCCCAAAGACATGTCCAAAGTAAGTGAGGACAATCAATGCCCGATATAGCCCACACAGTGTCAGAACCAACACTAGACAAAATAACTCCTACTATGTGATGTCTAATGATATCCCAAGCTAGTTTTCCCTCTAAAGTTGCTGGTTCAGGTATAAGATCATACAAATAAGGCAAAATATTAAGCCACCTACAGTGTGTAAGTAAGCCCTTTGCCCATGACTCATAATTACCCCGTTCTAGAAATACAACTGAAGGGTGAGTAGAAAAACCCATGATAACTCTCAAATTAACAAATCTGAGACTAAATGACTTTAATACTGATAAAGCAGATCAAATAAAGCCATCCCACGCAAACAAATCATTTCCAAGTGATGAAACGTCCAAGTAATTGACAGATGTGTGAAAACACAAAGTAATGAATAAAATGTACCTGGTGTAGATTCTAGAAAAATAAATGACAGATCTAGAAAGAGCACAGAAACCCCTTTCCAACGCTTATTCGTTTGCAAAAAACAAAGTCTGTATGCAAAAGATATGGCTCCTGGAGTGCAAAACACTTGTTCTGACTTTGACTAGCAAAAAACACTACAAAACGGCAAAATCAGAGAAAAAGACCTACATCAGTTAGATCGGGCTCAGAACCAACTTTCCAATGCCTATTTCCATTCAAAAATCCAAGCTAAAATGCTTGAGTTATGCTCGATTTCGTGAAGGTAGGTTGAAAGGTAAAAAAAAATTTACAGGCCTCAGGGGCTAAGACCTTCGGCCCTTGGTCACATGACCGACCAGGGGGCTGGCGCGCTAGCGGCTGTGGCGGAGCCCCTGGTCGTCAATAGGACTGCTGTAGGGGCTGGCCGGACCGACGGGGGCTAGGACGCGGGCTCCTGGTCGCAATAGAACCCTGGCGGCCGAAGAAGAGCCCTCAGGGGCTAAACATCGGTCAGCGGTGCTGAAGGCAGAGCCGCCGGTGGAGGTGGGCGGCGGGTGGCCGCGCGGCTGAGCAGAGGTGGCGCGGCGGTGGCACGGTCTCCTCTGTGTGGGCGGCGCTCACAAAAATAAAAAACCTGGAATTTTTTTTAAAATTTTTTTTGCGTTTTCAACCTCGAAAAATGTGCCCTGGGGCCGTACGGCCTTGGGGCAAAAAAAATTGCCTTCTGGAGCAACTGTGTCCAAATCAGACGAATTTTATATGGAAATAGGGGTTTTTGGGTGCTACGAGCTCAACAGTGAGGTCCGTTTGGGCTCAAAATGCACCGAAAAAAAAAATACCCCCTATTCCAAAATAAAAAACAGAAGACAAACACAGATCTGATGCAACCAAAACCTGAAAGTCAGATCTAACCCTCGTAGCTCCAAATTATTAAGAAGATGAACAAGAAGCAGTAGGTCTGGGGCTCTGATACCATGTAGAAGTTGAGAAAGCCAAATTCACAGACCCCGAAGATCACCTGCATGCAAATAACCTGTCACAGAAAGAAGAGATGGAGACAAACAAGCAAGGGTGCTCTTAAAGCTGAAAAAATGTATTCATCCAAGAGAGAGATAAATTACAATGATGAATCCTTATAAAAGGATATTGTGCAACCCTAAAAGAAACTCTAATAGGTAGACATTTAATAATTAATATAATTATTAAATGTCACAAATGCAAACTAAAGTGAAATCTTAAGAGAGGAATAAAGGTAATTTAATCAACATGATTAAATTAAAACCTTTACTCTAACATTTCCTCCCTTGTGTCTCTAGAGGACCCCTTGGTAGATCTTCAATTCACTATTCACAACCTCACTACCCTAGGTATTGTTGATAATCTTAGTGATGTGGCATATTATTGCATTATAGATTCAGATGAATGGTACTTGCATATTGTGAGAAATTTGAGTGATGGTACCTTTCCTGATTCTGTGAATAAGAATACTAGGGCTAGGATCCACAAATTGGTTTCAAGATACTTTATCCTTTCTAATGTTCTTTATAGGAGGGGTTATAATGGTCTTCTTCTTCGATGCTTAAACAAGGCTGAAATCCCTATTTCTCTTGAGGAAGCACATTCAGGTGCTTGTGGGGGGAATTTTGGGGGTAGGTCTTTAGTTTAGAGATTGCTTCGAATGGGATATTATCTACAAACCATGGAAAAGGATTCCTTTGCATTTGTTAAACAATGTCATGAGTGTCAGCAACATAGAAATTTGATCCATTCCCCTGCCCAAGAGCTTTGATCATGGGTAGCGTCTTGGCCCTTTTCTACATGGGGTTTGGATCTTGTTGGTAATATATCTCCTCCTTTATCTCAAGGACATGCCTTCATCATAACTTTCACTAATTACTTTATGAATTGGGTGGGAGATGTTCCTCTTTGATCCACTACCAGTGAAGTAATTTGTCAATTCATTTTGCAAAATGTTATTTATCGATTTAGGATACATTTTGCCTTAGTTTTAGATAATGGAACGTCATTTAAAAATAAGGATGTGAAGAAGTTTCTTGAGAAATATCATATTCAACATAGATTTTCTACACCTTATTATCCTGAATCAAATGGTCAAGTTGAGTCTTATAATAGGATAATTGAACAAATTCTTCGAAAGATTGTAAACAAGCATGGTAAGGATTGGCATACTCAATTAACCTATGCTCTGTGGGCCTATTGCAAGAGTCTATGTGTTGCTATGGGTTGTACTCCTTATAATCTTGTTTATGGTGCTAATGCCATTATGCCTTTGGAGTTAGGAATTCCTTCTTTGAGAGTCTCTCTTAGGGGCATAGTGGATGATGATTCCTATAGAGAGCAAAGACTTCAACAACTTGAGATGCTCGATGAACGGCGTATAAATTTCCTCGAACATATTCAAGCATATCATAAAACTTTGTAACGAAGCTATAATGATAATGTTATTCAACGTTCCTTCTCAGTAGGTGATTTGGTCCTTTATGAGAATCAGCACAACGTCAATTCCTTACCTGAGGAGAAAGGAAAATTCAGCCCTAATTGGCTTGGACCATACATTGTTGTCGAGGTCTATGGGTTAGGTGCTTACAGGATAGAAGATGTGGAAGGTATGCCTCTCAAGGAACCCATAAATGCTATGCACCTTCATAGATACTATGCCTAGTTCTCTTTCTCTCTCTCTCTCTTTCTAGTCTACTTTTTGTTCTCTCCATATATTTTTCTTCCAAATTGGGCAATATGTTAGCATGTCTTCATTAAAGTATGTAATATTGAATGATGCTATATTGTTTGGTCTACATTACTTCATTATTGACAAGCATGTTTCATTACTTTATTGTCTATCTTGGATTCTTTTATGTAAATTGTAATAGATTTACATTTCATATGTGATAGCATGTTATACAATTTCTTATGTGTTAAGTAGAATTATATCATGTTGTGTTTAATTAAATTTAATTAAATCGCATTTTTTATATAGTTCTTAAGCTTAATACATTCTTCTTTTACATCTTCAAAGTATCATTTGATTAAATACTTAGTTATTTAATTAAATCACACATGTATTTAATCATGAAGCATTGACAAATCAATCACATGGAAATTAAAATCAAACATGCATGTTCGTTTCTCAATATGTTACTTCTAATTGAAGCAATGCATATATTGTTTAAGCATTAAAATAACATATCCATGAGTATTATCATATATTCATCAATAAATCAAAATCATCTCCTATCCCTAGGACTAGTATCTGGAGGATGGTGGCTAGATGCCCCCTCCTAACCTAGTTGTGGGGGTGGCCCCATGGGGGTGTATCATGATAGGGACCATGAGTGACTCCATGAGGAGCTCCTGTGATCCCTCTCCATCATGATCTCATCGTATGTGGTTGCCTCTGGGTGGGTGCAAGAAGTTGGGTCTCAATTCCGCGGAAGTCTGCGAGCAAAAAAGTTTGATGCTAGAAACGAGTGCCCATTTTTTAAGAAACAGACACCCATTTAGCTTCGAGGCCCCGACCCCTAAAAATAAAGTGGGTGCACATTTTGAAAACGGGTGCCCATTTAGGATTGAACCATCATAGAGAAATGAGTGCACGATTTTTAGAAACAAGCACACGTTTCTAAAAATGGGTACCCGTTTCTAAAAACATGTACACGTTTCTAGAAACGGGCACACGTTTCTTAAAATGCTACAAATTTCAAAACGAGTGCCCGTTTTTTGAATTTTAAATAACGGGCACCCGTTTCATAAAAGATGGAGTGGGAAACACACCTATGCCTTGGTTTTGGCTTCGGGTTAGGCTTGGTGGGACCAAGCCTATGCTTGGACCTCCAAAAAAATGGCTAAGACACTGGAATACCAGATTTCTGCCTTGCCGTAATTTTTTGAAGGTGTTTCTGATCGTATTTTTTGATGAAACAAAAATCCATTAGAATTCTCACTATCTTGATTTAAAAAATGTAAATTTCATAGTGATATAATTATTTTTGCTATTTTTGCATTATTTATTAATCAAAAGTGATACCTAAATGTAAAATAGTGAGGTTCAGTAAAACTTTAATAAGTTTTTTGTTTTTAGGTTTTTTGGAAAATAAATTATATGACATCAATCTACATACAATTCTTTTGAATATTTAAAAAAAAAATTAAAAAATATGAAACTTTTATCAAATTATGGTGTTCGTACACCAGATGTTTTGAAAATGTACTTTATAGTCAATTAAAAATAAATTAAAAAATATATATTCAAAAAAAAATAAGAAAAAATATTCTCATCAATATTTGGTGTCTTAGGTATCTTTTCCCAAAAGGATATTTAAAAATTCATTTATTTACGTCAAAATATGGTGGTCGTACACATGTGTGGTATGGTCCTAAAACATGCATTTTGAAAAAGTGGTTTTTAAACATGCCTACTAAAAAGGAATTTATACCATGTGAGTATTGAAATAAATTACATATTTGAAAATTAGACTCCGAGCACTACATTTTCTATTACTGAAGTTTTTTTAGATTCAATCTCTAAGTGCCTCAAATTTTGACATCAATTGACAGAAATTTTGAAAAATAGGGAAAACACTTCCACTTTTTACCCAAAAGTGGGACTCAACTTCTTGCAGCCACCCCTCTATCTGTGATGCTGCTAGGTCATGCTTTTTTGGTCGTAATATCTATCATAGGACCTCCACCTTTGTCCGAATAGGAGAGAAAAGGTCCTCATGTCATCCTACACTCCTCTAGGATCTATGCGATATCTGTGAGGAACTAGAAATGTGCACAGCCATAATGAGGTTTGTCACTACATTCTGAATCAAAAAATACCACTCTTGGATGGTAGATGCAAGATAGAGAGAAATTTTTCATCAGTAACATTTTATATCATCAAATTTAAAAACAAGATACATAAGTTAATCAATAATAGGACACTTTACCTGGATCTCCCTCTCGCTATTAGGGATCATGGACAACGACCGCCTGGGGCTGGGACCCACTAGGATTTCCATGCTCGTGTTGTCTATGTATAGTAGGTGTGGGCCAAGGGGGACTAGGATTAGGACCCCTTATAGGGTCCTTCTCCACCCGCAGTGGGAGACTCGGTGGATCTAGGGCTATGGTATCCTCCTCGGAGTGATAAGGAATTGCATCTAACTCATCCTCCTCCTCCTCCTCCTCATCATCATCATCATCATCATCCTCCTCTCTATCCTCCTTATCATCTCTATCCTGATCTCCCTCTCCAGTATCAAGATTATCTCCTCCTACCTCCTGCTCTCCTACATCGTCCACCTGATCATCTGAGCCCTCCTCGAATGCATCGGATCCCTATCTGTCGCTTGATTGTCTCCATGGTCTAGGGTTCCCGCCAGGGAATTCTGCAGGGAAGATGGCCTCAGGGTATGCCCTCCTTGAACATGTGATGTATCGTCGGTGTGCACTTACATCATCTCTATAATCTATCACTATGTCCTAATCTGACCCATCTGAATCTATGATGTTAATCTCATCACTGGTAGGCCTATGAATGGCTCATAGCCTCGGCATCGCACGTGACTGTTAGATGTACACAGGAACATCAGTAGGAACACACTACTCGAACCCAAACTACCACCAAACTCGGTCGAAGTAGAAGGGAGCGACTATGTGGTTGTACCACCCCTCTAGTAGACGGTTCCTCTGCATGTTGAACATCTACCTGCGTATCCCTGCCCACATGTACATCCTCGGGTAGGGTCTCCATATGACTCTTCCTGCTATCAATCTATCTAAGCTCAACCTCCAATACAGGAGATCATCAAATCGCCACTCACGAGTAAGAGGATAAGCATATACCCTAGGCTTCTCTGGGACTAGCTCTATGGGGGCTCCACCAAGCCCTCGTGCAAGTAATATGCTCAAACATCCACACCTGTAGTAGCGTGCATGTCATCAAGTTGCATCCCTATCCAAACACACTCCCCAAGGTCATGATAGAGATGCACAAGCATGCTCCAACCCCAAGAGTATACTCTCCTATGTCTCTCCATCACTTGGATGGCATAGATGAGTCCTCAATGCATATGTGTACCACACCCATTAGGCCAAACGTCTAATGCAAGGGTCACAATCATGAGTTGCCTCACTAATGGAACCTCGTCGGTAGGGTGTAGGAGCCAACTGACCATGATGCGGTCCCTCATCTTGCTACGTATCACTCTCCCCATAGTATATACCTACTCTCTCCCGTAATCCTCCTATGTCTAGTCGGATCGATATCTCTCAGTCTCTCCTCTAATGGGAACATACATAATGTGGTATACATCCTCAAGGGTGACCATCATCTCCCCAATAGGTAGCAAGAACATCGAGGTGTCTGCATCCCACCTCTCCATCAGTGCCATCAGCATCGCATAATGGAATCAGATGGTCGGCATGTTCATCGCATCCCACAAGCTCATTGCATGTATAAAATCTCTATCTCTCACTATCAGCCTTGGGATCTACTCCTGAAGGCTCCGAAAGGTGAGACCGGCGGTATTCTCGCAGATGTATGGCAGTGTCTACAAAATGCAAAAGAAATCTATCATCAGTAATCTATCAATCATCACTATCATCTAATCAATGCAATCATTATATCAGTTCTAGCATTCATCGCCTAATCTTGTGTCGTTGTTGGTCACCCCGGACAGGGACCAGGGCGCCCTAAGTAGACCAAGGCACTCTACTGGGACCATGGCGACCAATTGGGACCATGGCGCCTAGAAGGGATCAAAGCACCCTAAGAGGACCAGGGCACCCCCTTGGGACCATGGCGCCCTAGGAGGACTAGGATGCCCTAGGACCTTAGGTGTGCGAAGAAGGGGCCCGAGCCCAGACTAGGCAATGAAATCATTGTTCCTAAAAACTATGAAAGCATGAAAAAGTCAAATATAGTCAACAAAAGGTCAACTCACCTCATCGAGTGGTCGGCTGGCAAGTATAGACTAGCACAAGATCTCCATCCGTGTAGGTTGCTCAGGTCAGCATAGAGGCATGATGGCTTATATGTGGACTCCTTTGTAGTGAACAATGCCAAAAATTTAGAAAGTGATAAATGAAGGTGTCACTTTCATATTTATGTGTTGTGCACTTTTTGACATTATGTTTTTAAGTTAAAACCCTAATTTCTGCACTTTTTCTTCAGTCTATTATATCTTGAGCTAGGAAGATCCAATTCTCACACCGTCAGTGGCATTGGAATCGTGAGTTTTCCCTCTTGCTGCACATTAGTTTAATAATGTGCTTGGATTAGCAATCAAGCCTTGTTGTGAACTTCCTTTATCCAACTCTTTATCACAATTCAATATGGAAAATATGATACCCTGTTTCACCTCACTAATAAGCAAGTCAAAACAGGGGGGGCATATAGCTACCTATAAATTTCATCACCTTCCTTAGTAAGAATTAGGTGATTTTGTGATCTAACAAGTGGTTTTGTAGGGTGTGGTTCCTAACTGTGTACTGCAGATACCATCAGGGGCTTCGTTCGACAACTTATGGATATATCCTTTTTCAAATGATGTTTACTTTTCTGTACTTTAGCTTGCATATGCATGTAGTGTCATATGACCACTAAAGTGGGGGATAAATGTACTATCGTAAATTGTACACCCTTGCTAGGGTGGTACAATTTCACACTTAAGTTAGCATCCGCCTTAGTGTGTCTTGCATCTTGCATTTCTAATTCCCCTTTAAGCATTTAACTAATTACTTTAATTAAATCTAAGTTCATGTTTCATCATTTTACACATTATAAAGTTGGGCCCTTTACCCTAAGCATGCTCATCTTCATCTTATTCATCTAAAGAATCATTTAATCATAAACATTAATTATGGTGCATTTTGACCGTTTAGGCCCAATTTTGCATATCAAAACATCTTGAAATCAGCTATAACTTTGGGACGCACTCTAATATTATCATATCTAACGGCCCCAAAAATTTGGTGAAAAGTTGGTCAGACCGCGGCAAGAATGCACATGGTCCGTGGCTTTTTCCTCAAAATTTTGGGAGCACATTCCTATGATATAATAATGCTTAACCCTAAAATATAAGAAGGAAATTCAAATCCTATGTCAGCCTAAACATGAAATTAAGATCTATGGTTTCATACTTAAGAGCTCTCTTTCTTCATTTGAAGAGGTCTTCTTCTAAGAATCTAAGAGCGGGTTTTTGGAGTATTAGAGCCTTATTTGCAGCGAAAGAGTGGATCTTTTAAGTCTTCAACAACATTCAAAATTCATCCATCAAACATTCATCAAGCATCATTTTATCAATTGGGGGCTTTTGAAGATGTAGAAGAACAATAGCAGATCACCAACTGACGATTGGCTTGTACCTCTCCCTTGGGATTGGCTATGGTTTCATGTTGTTTTCATGTCTTTGCATAAGCTTCATTTTGATTCATATTCATGCTTTAGATCACTTTGAATTATGGATTTAGAGCATTTACTTTGTCATTTATAAGCAATTAGGGTTTACTCTTTAGGGTTTCTCTAGGTTGTTTACTTTCATTCTTAGGATCTTGCACACACACAAGGTTCTTGCACACACATTTTCAGTACATTATCGACTATTCATGGAGGTAGAAATCACTAACATGGGGTTTTGACTAAGGCAAAACCCTATAAAGCCACCCTGAACCCTCTTTTTCAGCTTCACGTACAAATTTGGATCCGAGTGTCACTGGAAGTTTCAGGACCAGAAGAGAACACAAGGGCAGTTTTGGGTTACAGATCTTGGCAGAAACCCTAGGGACAAGGGTGTGGCACCCTTGTCCTGCCTAGGATAGTGGCGTGGTGCCATGGTCCTACCCTCTATCAACATGACTTGGCAGAACAACACTTTGCAGGCTCCAGAATCCCTCCTATCAGTTGCAGCTCCAAAATTGCAGAATCAGGACAGTGGTGTGGCACCCTAGTCCCAGATATTCCTGCTCATATTTCAGACATAGGTGCACCTCTAATTTTTTCTTCTAATCTGTACTTTTCAATAGTGTATCAGTTTTTCCTTGATCTGCATTCTCATATTAGGGTTGGCTTGCTTACTTGCTTTCTAGGTTAGATTGCATTTTGCATCATTCATCTCTCTCATTTACAGCAAAGGAATAGAAAACCTAAGAGGTAATCTATGGCTCTTTCTCATAAGAAGTAGCCAATGAGTGTTACCTCCCTAGGCTCTTTCATATTCCATGAGTGTGTATGAGAGTGGGATTAGGGTTTCCATACTTAGTCTCACTTTTCCCCCTACATAGTAGCATCATCATGATCCCTTATATCATGATGTATAATGCCTACGCAAAATAAAAAAATGTTGCTCAAACATATGAAAATCCCCTCATAGATTCTTATTGTCTCTCATATCTACCATCCTAATTTTTATCATCATCTTTATTGTCCTCATCCCCATCTCCATCTCTACATCATCCTATTTCCCTTAATCTTCTTCCAAACTTCTTAATAGATTTTCCCATCCTACAAATTATTTATCCCATCATTCCCTTAGTTAATCCTTCACATATTTCAGAATATACTTTCTTCTTTCAATCCAACTATCCCCTTAAGAGATGATCATCATCTAATCCTACAATTCAATCCCAATAATCAAATCAAGATTTTGAATCCAAAAGAAATCCAAGCATTGAAGTATCATTCAAATCCAATCATCCAATCAGTCAATCAATCTAATTGATCCAATCAATGAAATCAATTATCCCTTAACCTGAGATGCTCGGGGCATTATCCTTCATCAATGTCAATTCATTGTGTGTTGGTATCTAGTTTCCTTGAAATAACATTAGTACTTCTAATCACCTTATAATGTCAAAGAAGGACAATCTATACAATATCTATGTTGGACATGTGTTGTCATTGATGTCAAAAGCATGTTGTCTTGAGGGATATTGTTGGAGATATTTTACTAGTTGAGTATCAACCATGTTGCTTACTTTTGTGGCATCCAAAAAATTTATTAGTTTTTTGTCTTGTGTAAGAGCATTTTGAGTTGTAGTACTATAATTGATTAATATGATTATGGAATTAGTTGGGATGTATCCATGATATCATGTTGCATCTACTCATGTTGATGGAAGTGTTCTAAAAATCTGATCTAGAGTGATTGATGTATGTTACTCAGATAGTAAGCCTAATTTGACTATTGCATGATTCACATTTTTTTCTACTTAGGAGTCTTTTCCTATGGTTTGAATGGAGAGTATGCCTATGCATATTTTATCATTATCAATATTTTTTGGATTTTTGGCACAATAAATAATATTAATTTAATTATTTTGTCAGTTGGAGTGCTATGTTGCTAGTTGATTCGTTGTGTGTTCTGAAATGGTGCAGTAGCAGTTTAATCTTTTGTTGCCAAATATTTAGGGTGGATAGTCTTTGATACCAGATAGATCCACATGACGTGTTCTCCTATGTGGAACCATCTATAAGAATTTTGGATCATACCTATTGCACATCTGATGAGGCCAAATTGCAGATGAAGTGTACATTGTGTGTCCATCAAATATTGTGTGTGGATAACCTTTGGGACTAGATTAAGAAACCTTGTGAAGAATGTGGTGTGTTCATTTATTTTGTGTAGAGTGTGGGTTAATTGGACCTAGCCTATTACATGTTTGGTGAAGAATTTTTTGTGTGGCCAACCTAAAAATGATCAATTATGTATTAGGTTGAATTACAAATGTAATTATAATTATAACACATATAATAGGTTTCTTAGATTCATTTCTAAGTGTATTGGTAGTTAAGTTATGTGTGTACTTCTGAGGTTACAAGTTCATATCATGTGAATTGGAGAAGAAGGTTTTGTGTAGTTTCTAGATTTAAGTGTGTCATTATCATAGCATCATTTGTTTTGAAGGAGAGTGTTTGAAGTTTGATCATATTAGATGCAAGTTGTATGTTGAAGTTGAAGGTCCTCAATCCATATTTTTCATATTGTTGAAATTGAAGTCCTAGTTACTGAGTTGTTGCACAAATCTAGGCATATGAGATTGGTGTCTCTAGTGGGTCGGTGCTCACAAGTATATTAAGAGGATTGGTGTCTCTTGTAGGTTGGTGCCTACTTAATCATTGTAAGTGATTCATTATTTTGTAAGGTTGGATTTGGGCAATAGATCAAAGTAGCTATTCTCAACGTGGTTTTTTCCATCTTGGGTTTCCACATATATTTGGTGTTCATTATGTGAATGTGTATTACTTTATGTGTTTTAATTGGTGCATCATTAAAGCTTTTATGTTAAATAAATTTGATGATTTTTTTTATCATTATTTGGAAAAGTATTTTATGATAACTAATGTTTAATTTGAATAAAAATTGGATATACTGATTCAGCATTATGCCTACCCTTCAATATAGACATGAAAATCAGTTAAATTATTTATATTTAATATCATTTCATATTAACATTCAAGACACTCACCACATCTTAATCTATAAAAATAATTAATAATATCCCAACTCCACTACTATATGACAAACGCCTTCTATATTTAACTCTTATTCTTACATCACAAAAGCCTTCGATGATTACAATTGTTTTGGGCTTGAAAGAGAGATTTTCATTTTATTATGCAAGGCGGTTGGCCCCAACTGATACTCAAAACCTCGTTCTTGTCGACCTCTTCTTTTGATCTGAATTGTCCATTCTTTTCAAACGCATAGATTGCGTTCAAAACTTCTCTCTTGTTTTCTTAAACGCTTTCATTTGTCGCTCATAAAATTGCATTGACGTATTCCATGTTCGTCTGCCATCTTTATTTTTGAAGTTCTGAATCATTACAATCCAAATTGGCCGGCAGGATCTTGTATTATTTCTATTTACAAAGGTGTATCTCTGCATCCTCATGGCATTAAGGAATTGCTACCTGGAAAACATTACAATAATGACTAGCAGAAAGCAATGGGGAACATGTGTGGTGGTCTGTTTGTGGGTTATTATGTTTACAGCGAGAGTGGATTCAACTCAGGATGAAGTCCAAGTATTAAATAGGAGTGGATTTCCCCCTGAATTTATATTCGGTACAGCCTCTGCATCATATCAATATGAAGGAGCTGCTAGGGAAGGAGGAAGAACCCCAAGCGTCTGGGATACTTACTCACATATGCCAGGTAAACTTTGACTCTTCTATACGTATAATCTATATTTTACATTTCTATCTATTGATTTTCTCTCTTGTAATCTATGTCCGAAAGCATATTGTAAATGAAATTATGTGTAGGGACAATCGCTGATGGGGAAAATGGGGATGTTGCTGTGGACGAATACCATCGCTATAAGGTGTACTGCTTACAACATTTGATTCAGATCATATATTTTTGAAACCCATGCAAGATCACGAATGTACCTTTTATATTTCTTGCCATCTGAATGCGTTTAGTATTTTCATCTTAAACAATATTAAAGAGGGATAGTGAAACTTACAGGAGGATGTGAAACTGATGAAGGACATGGGCATGGATGCATATAGGTTTTCTATTTCTTGGTCACGGATATTACCATGTGAGTCCTTTTTTCTTTTTGGGTCACTAAATATAACTAGTATTCATTGATCCCTCCATTAAAAGGATTTTGCTTTGGGTTACAGATGGTACGGTCGAAGGGGGAATCAACAAAGTTGGAGTGGCCTATTATAACAATTTAATCGATGAACTCCTGAAACATGGTAATATGTACATTCTTTGTTATTGTGGAAGTAGAAATGGTCAAGTTTAAAGAGCATGTTCTAAATTTGAAATTTGATTTGTTTAGACTGTTTATTTGAAATCACATTACTTTGTTTAGTATGATCTATTTAATGATATGATTTAAAATGAATCACTTAAACAAATCAAAACTTAGAATGTGTTCTTTTTAAGTCTAACTCATAAATATAAATTTGTTAAAACTATAAATGTTATGCACTCACTTTGGACTGCAGATATCACGCCTTTTATAACATTATTCCATTGGGACCTTCCACAAGCATTGGAGGATAAATATGGAGGCTTTCTCAGTCACGATATTGTGTATGAAACCCTTCCAAATCATTAAACTTTGGCGGAATTGATGCCCAAATTATAGATCTTTAATTTCTTTACTTGGTCATTGTATTTGCATAAAAGAGGCTCTGTTCCTAACAATGCAGGGAGGATTTTGTAGCTTATAGTGAAGTGTGCTTTCAAGAGTTTGGAGACCGAGTGAAACACTGGATCACTTTAAACGAACCTTACGCCTACGCGATTATAGGATATGATTTGAGAATTGGCCCACCAAGTCATCATTCGCCAACAGAGCCATATATTGTAGTCCATAATCTCCTCCTTTCTCACGCAGCTGCTGTGAATCTCTACAAGAGCAAATATCAGGTGACCCTTTTTTTTAATATCACAAACAATTGAGTAGTCCTGTTTTCGGATTTGATTTGATTATGTGAGAGTTTGTATCATTAATGTTTCAGATCATATTTCTTAATCCATCATCAAATTTATAAAATATGATCTAAAATGTTAATCAGACAATAATCAAATCCAAAAACAAAAATTAATTTCATTAATTACATACAACTGCTAATATGCCAATCTGCCATTTTCATGTGTAGGCATTGCAGAAGGGATCCATTGGTATTGCATTAGTGAGCATGTGGATTATCCCCTATTCAAAATCCCACTCTGACCATATAGCTGCCCAAAGGGCTATAGATTTTATGTTTGGCTGGTAAGCAAGTACCTTTTTAAAGGCAATATACTAATGGGCAGCAATATGAAATTGACTAGCAGTACAAAAATTTACAGGTTTATGGATCCAATTGCAAGAGGGAAATACCCCTCCTCAATGACAAATCTTGTTGGTGTGCGTTTACCCAAATTTAGTGCCCTTGAATCTGCTATGGTGAAAGGTTCCTTTGATTTTGTGGGCTTAAATTACTACACAAGTCGGTATGCTGTCGATGTTTCAATGACACCGAATTTTACTACTCCAAGCTATATAGTAACGGATTCTCTAGCAAATTTAACCGGTAGCATTTCTGAAATTTCCCTTTTTGAGTTTAACAATACAGAAACTGATTTAATCCTCTAATAATTTAGCTAATTTGTACATTACGTCTCACATCCATTGCCATCGAAATGTTTTCAGCTGAGAGGAATGGCGTGCTGATTGGACCGGTGGTAAGACTAAATAATTTGTAGAACTCCCTGATTAATAATTTTGTTGAAGTTTTGATTGCCAATGTTAATTTTCAATGCGGTGGAACAGGGAGGATCAAGTTTTTCAAATGTATATCCCCCTGGAATAAGAGAACTTTTGAAGTACGTAAAACATAAATATGACAATCCACCAATTTACATAACAGAAAACGGTAAATGTCCTTGCCACATGAAGTTTATTTAACTATTTTAACAAAATTGGTGAATAATATTTTTTTTAAATTTAAGGAAGTTTCAAGTTAACCTTGTTTGTTATAGGTTTTTCTGAAAGGGACAATGATACTTTACCATTGTCAGAGGCTTTGAATGATACTCGCAGAATAGATTATCACTCAAAACATTTATTGTTTTTACAGCGAGCAATAAGGTGAGTCGTAATAATTTTATTTTATTATTTATATATATAAATATTTTTTGTATATTAATATAGATGAATTATATTGCAGGGATGGATCTGATGTACATGGATATTTTGCCTGGTCTTTATTGGACAACTTTGAGTGGGTATATGGCTATACAATAAGATTTGGCCTTTACTATGTAGATTATAAGGATAATTTAAAAAGATATCCCAAATTATCGGTTGATTGGTTTTGCAAATTCTTAAAGAAAAAAGCTTAGAAGACTAATACTATATTTGCTTATTCATAATTTGTTTTATTGAAAATGTTGGGATTCATACATCAACAAAACAAATATTATATAATTGATGTTGATGAAGAAAATTATAGATTGAAAAACACAATGTGTATTTCAACTTACACACCTTTAGTTATATTTTGTAAGATGTCTTTTAATTTTTTTTACCTTCTTAGCTTATCCATAACTTTTTGTGTTTGAAATGTGAGGATTTATGCATTGACAAAATGAATCATGTACAGCAAATTAAACAGGGAACCAAAAATGAAAATAAAGGAAAAGTACATTCAAATTGGATGTGGATATGGGAAATGTTTTGTTTATGCTTCATGTGGTGGTATGCATATCTTCATATTTACATGCATTTGACACAAATACTAAAATGAGCATAAACAAAAACTGCATAGTGATGTCAAAATCAATGTATAAATAAAATAGGTATACGGATTATAAAAATTTATCATATAAGAAAAAGAGTCTAGACTAAGAGATATAGGTCCAAGGTTCCTAAATTAGCCATTGTTACTAAAAAGGAGGTAGCATAGGATCCCTAAATAGACCAATGTAACAAGAAAAGGAGAAGTTAAAGGATCCCTAAATGGACCATACTAATCATGTTCCCAATGATAAAATATGGTGAAGGAATTTTAGTACTTCGCTATAACCAAACAAGTTCAATGTAGGACCATTGATGACTCATTGTGACAATGAGCATGTGGTGTAGGATCCCTATAGAACTATTTTTAAAATGTTTTTTATTAAGGCAAAAATAGGTTTTGAAGGGACCTAAAACCCTTTATAAAGAAGTTACATATGACATATCATTTAAGCCCCTCACAATAGAGCAGGCCAAAAATACAACGGGACTGACAAGAAAATAAGACAAACAAAGAAACACACAACCCAACATCAACAAAAAGATAGCAAAAATCCAATAGACACTAGCAAAAGGGACAACACTAACCCAAGTTCTTTAAAGTTTCAGCAACTTCACCTTCAAGCTGATTCATCTTCTGGGTCATATCCTTCAACTCTAGGATATCCAGAGGCATATTAGCAGACTTCTTTTTTGTACTTATCCTAGTTTTCTTGCTCAAACCTGAAGTGTCCTCAGATCCCAGGTCCTTATCCTGGTCCTTATCCTGGTCCAGGTCAAAAAAGACCCTATCTTGGTGAAACTTCTCAAGCTTTGCCACCACAATTCTCATATTTTATGCCGCGGACTTAACAATTTTATGACTATCCTCCATAATTTTATGCAGGGTAGTCTCATATTTGTTGACCATCTGTTGTGATTCCCTGAACTTGTTATCATACCTCTCCTTCATTTTTTCAATAGCCTCCACATTCTTAGTTAAATAATTTGCCATCATTTGCTTCTCATTTTCATTCCAAAGGGTACAAACAGAGGTCCCTTGAGGCCTCTCCTTCACACCACCAAATTGCATAGGCTCAGCAGTAACCTATAGCTTATCCCCCAAATCCTCCTTAGCCTGTAAATCTTCAAATTTTGAAGAGAGGGGTCTTTGTTTAAGGTTGGGGCTTTTAATCTCATGAAAACCCAATCTAAAGAGTCTAAAGAGATACACAGACTTGTTTTTAGCGGTCTCCAAAAACCCTAATAGCCATCTCTTGCTTGGACTGAAAGTTTTGAAAGCTCAAGTCTGCAGACTCCTGAGAATTCCCCTCCTTGTCATGAGGAGAAAGAGAGTCCTCAAAGTCAAGAGGAGAGATAGGAACATCATGCTCCTGGGAGATTTTGGAAATCACAAGGGTAGAGCCTTTCCCTTTCCCCTTGGCTTTCTTCGCAGACTTAGCTCCCCCTGCCGAAGGAGAACCCTTTCCCTTGGTGGTCCCTATAGACAAATACTTCTTCTCCCTTTTAGGTTTCTTGGGAGGGGGAGAACGGCCTCTTCCTCCTTATCCTCAGTGTCCTGTCCCCCATTCTCAAAGCTACCACTACCCTCCCCATCATAATCAAAGACCAAAGAGAGCCTTATTAGGGTTCTTAGAGGCCCTAGCCTTAAAATGTTGATAGATAAGAAAAATTAACCCTTGATGCAGAATAAAATTAATGTGGGGATTTTATCTATGTTCATTAATGTTGGCATTCAGAGAAGAGAGCAAGTAAAAGGGGAAAGAAATATTCACCTTATGCCTGAAGTGGTTGAGCAGAACAAAGTGATATTCATGAATCTTCATAAACTTGTCGTCCAGAGTGAAGAATTCCATAATAGCTTTCAGAAGTTCCCTCCAAATGGGCTTTACCTACTTTGGCTCAAAGTTCGACTTGTTAACCTTAATCAAATTTGCCTTCTCCTTCACCATCTTGGGGAACTTCTTAACAACTCCATCGGAAATCTTTCTATCCTTGCATAATTTAATGCCTTTCATAGAAAGGTCGGTAACCTCTGCAATGAGGCTCTCATCGACCACAAACGCCTTTCCAAAAAGATTGAGCTTCTCATTTTTCCACTCCTTCACAAAATTCTTACTCACTCTCTGGTCATTCTCATGAAGCCTCTCCAGGAAAGGTGTAACCCCATCTTTCTTCAGCCAATACCAAATGGTCGCATTATTTTTCCACTTCTCATAGTTCACAGGTTCCACCCTTCATCTATTCCCACCCATCTTGCAGAACAGAGAAAAATGAGCCCAAAATAGGTAGAAAACCAAAAATCTCTCTGAAGAGCCACCAAACCCAATAAAGCCAGGAATAACCCAGAAAGCGTGCAACAAATTGAAATCACTGATATCCAAGGCTTTTTACAATTTCCATTCGCAATAATGATCACATAATCAATGATTTGCATCATCAAGAAAAGTGGGCCAATTGACAATTTTACCATGTGTTTGGTCATATGATAGAAGGGCTTTAATATCTCCCACCAGGGTTTCCTCCCCATACCAAGTGCATTTAGATTTGGATTTCACCCCCAAATTAGCAAGACAATTAGCCACAGTATTAATTTCCCTATAGGCATGAGAAATGAAGCATCTTTCAAAGGTTTGAATTGTCTCAATTGAGGACTTTATAAGATTTTCAACAGTCCATGAAGCTTTTTTCTCCCCTTTAAGACATTTTATAATGTTGTTCGAATCACCTTCAATCCATACCATTCTACAATTAAGACGCCTTGCAATTTCCAATATTTGATAGGCACCCATGGCTTCCGCTAGGTGGTTGGTCTAGCTACCAAGCTATTTTAACAATGTTTATGAAAGAATGTATGTGATATAATATGCTCCCTCAAATTGGTTGCACACAAAATGAGGCAATAAATTTGAGGATGAAAAAAACTGACACATGTAAAAGAATATGATCATGCAAGCTCCACAAACATGTAATAGGTTGTCATAGAGAGATCATCATGTAAAATCATCAAATAATTTATCATGATATGATACTAAAATAACATGTAAGAGGTCATAAGGTTCCCTAATGTTGATCCCAAGTGTGAAGACAACAAATGAGTATTAAAATCATGTGCTAGATGTCATCATACAAGTATAGGTATACAATCATATATAGTGAGATGTAAACATGAAAGTACATTGTATGCATATGAAGTATGACCAAGCTTAAAAGATATATTGATGAATGTACATTACTAAAAAATAAGTAAAAATATAATAATGTGTCCCATCAATGAGAAAACTCTAATTTTTACCTAAAATCGTGCTAAGATTAAAAATACACGATCATTTAATCTAAACATGGGATTTTGATATAAACCTAAGGGATTAGATACAACTTCCTTGATTAAACAACTTTTAGATCAAAACCCTTTTGTAGAGTCTCTAACGAACCTCCGCCACTCCTATCTGTGTTAAAAATTCTAGTTCAATGATGTAGGAGCATCGGAGTAGTTCAAACCGATTGGTGCAGTTATTAGTGGAATTGCTTGGAGATCATTGCCTTTATTCATGTTTGAGAGTTTATCATCTTGGATTTGGATTTATCACCTTGAATTTTTTGTCTTTATCATGTTCAAGATTCATGGCAGGGTAAGTGCTCAAAGATGGTGGTCAAAAAGGGGGGTATAAGTGGACACTTTTTTTCTGAAATCAAGTGAACTTGAACTTAGAGGCAAAATTTGAAAGTCATCCACTCAAGATATGAAGATAATCAAAAAACAAATATTGTAGTACTCTGAATCTAGTTTCCAAACTACTAAACTTTTTCAAAATTGGATAAGATTAAGGGGGTCAAATCCTTCACGCACGAAAAACTGACCCTATTTTTTTCTGAAAAACATAACATAGTATTTGACGTGCGCATCAAAAAAGTCATAGTTAGATTTATTATTTTGACAAATCCTTTGGCAGAAAGATAGTTAAGAGTGAGCACTAGAAGATGTATATTTTTTTGTAATTGTTTGTTGAGTATTTATTTTTTTATGATTTTTCCAATCGAGCACATCCTGAAAATTCAGTACCTGTCGTGCACGAAGCATAAGTTGCATTAAACAAATCAAAAATACAATTTTATTTTTTTAAATTGTAAAGAATCAAGTACACTACAATAATATATAAAGTTTTTTAAATTTGGATACATATATCAAAAGCTATTCAAAAAATGGTGCACCTATGTCTGTGAGAACTATGGAGACACTAGTAAAAGAAATTCAATAATAATATGTTTTTGTTGTTCAAATTGAAAAAAAATTATATGGTTAGAAAGCTCAGAAGATGGGTGAAAATATGGTGGCAATTTTAGAAATGCCCACTTTATGAAGTGTAAACCTGATGATGACAAAGTCGATAAACCAAGTTGATAAAATAAAACACATCAAAAATGAGAGAAATGGAGGGAAATCAAACTTCCAATCCGTAGCTTTGTCATCCAGGCCTATTTCCAAGCCTAAAAAGTTAAAAGCGGGTACGGGGTACTTATGGTTTAAAAAGTGCATACGGGGTATTTATAGTGTAAGAAGCATGTACACGCTTGTTTCCCTTTAAACAGTGCATACGCATTATCTTTACTATAAACAGTGCGTACGCACTATTGTATAATATGATATTCTATGTATAATATGTGTATATTCTTATAATATATGTAATATATAATATGTGTATAATATGACATTGTATATATAATATGTTTATATACATATAATATATTAAACATATATATACACATGTAAGTGTATCGTCTCTCCCTCTCAAATGCATACAAGGTCTCTCTCTCTCTCTCTCTCTCTCTCTCTCTCTCTCTCTCTCTCTCTCTCTCTCTCTCTCTCTCTCTCTCTCTCTCCCCTTCTCTCTCTCTCTCTCTCTCTCTCTCTCTCTCTCTCTCTCTACCTTCCCTCCCCCCTCTTCTCTCCCTCTCTCCCTCCCTCTACCTCTCCCTTCCCCCCATATTCTCTCCCTCTCTCCCTCTCCCTCTCTCTCCCTCTCCCACTCTCTCTCTCTCTCTCTCTCTCTCTCTCTCTCTCTCTCTCTCTCTCTCTCTCTCTCTCTCTCTCTCTCTCTCTCTACCTTTCCTCCCCCCTCTTCTCTCCCTCTCTCCCTCCCTCTACCTCTCCCTTCCCCCCATGTTCTCTCCCTCTCCCCTCTCCTCTCCCTCTCTCTCCCTCTCCCCTCTCTCTCCCTTCCCTCCCCCCTCTTCTCTCCCTCTCTCCCTCTCTCTACCTCTCCCTTCCCCCCATGTTCTCTCCCTTTCTCCCTCTCTCTCCCTCTCCCCTCTCCTCTCCCTCTCTCTCCCTCTCTCTCCATATCCCCTCTTCTCTCCCTCTCTCTCCCTTCCCCCCCTAATCTCTCCCTCTCTCCCTCTCCCTTCCTCCATACCCCTTCCATAACTTTTTTAAGGCTTAGTAGCGCATACGGGGTACTATTCCCATTATTCGATACCCTAGGATAACATTTTTAGGCTTAGTAGCACATACACGCTACTTATCAGCCGAGAATACCGTTGGGCTTGCCAACATTTTATGGCCTAGTAGCGCGTACGCGGTTATCAATGTAGCGCGTACGCGGTTTATAGACATAGTTTTAGTTGCCCAAGAGCCTCAACGGCCTCAAAAGAAGTTTTTGAGGTCGTTGAAGGCCCCACTGGAACTGTGTCTGCACTTCTATCACTATTGTGTTTTTTGCATGATTTCAAATGATTGAATTGTTGTTTTTATTAGTTTTTTGTTTTTGCATGGTATCAAATGATTAAATTGTGATTATTTAATAGTTTCATTCCAAAAAATGGTAATAAGATGCATACTTATGGTTATTTATTTATTTTTGAACTTTTCTTTACATATATATGTAATATGATTCTATTTAGGTCAACCGATCTCAACCATGGGAAAGAACAAGCGAGGAATGATGGAACAATGAGAGGCTCAAAAGGAAAGACAAAGGCAGCGTATGAAGAAATTGTGTGACATAAGAACAATGGGAGAAGAAGGTATGTCAACCTCAACATCTCAATTCGATTTACCAAATGAATATAATGCACCTAATGCAATTGAAGAAGAAACATTTGATAATTTACCGTTTGAACCTAATGCAATTGAAGAAGAAACATTTGATAATTTACCGTTTGAACCTAATGCAATTGAAGAAGATACCGCATTGAATAATCAATTAAATGATGAACATATTACACCTTCTCTACTTGATGAATTGAATGTACATAATGCACCGATGTTAACACCTCCTAGAATCATTTGTAGGAAACCAAAGTATCTAATTGACATTGATGAGAATATATTGAAGTCAATGCCCAATAAAATGAATGAACGAACTTGTAGGAGAATGGTTAAAATAATATGGCAAAACTATTTTAAAAACTTAAATCAAACCGCCAGATGTCAATTAGTTGTTCAAATGATTAAAAATTTGAATTTTAGAGAGACAATGAAAATTCTAGGCCTAAGATCATCTGAAAGTAACAGTGAAAGAACTATTGTCAGAAATCTATTTGATGCATATCAATCTATTGGTTCAAAATCACGTAGTAAAAGATTCTAATGCTACTTGACATGTCATTACATCAACCATAATGAGCAAGAAAATAAAAAAAGATCGTTTGATAAGCAAAACAAGTAAGTCATTGAACGTTAGTAGAACAACATTAAGTAAAGCATTAAAGAGGCGAGAACAAATAGAGGAACCTAACAATAATTCTCTTTGGGCATTCTCGGGTAGACTACCACGCAAAGACAAGGTTGTTGTAGATGCACTAAAAACATTAATTGAAAATTTTTGGCATGACAACACAAGAGTATCGCCCAACCAAAGAGATGTTGTTAGAAAGCGAATTGGGTCTAAAAATCGTGAGCCACATGCGAAACACTATTTGGTTATGACTCAAACTAAATTTTATGAAAGATCCCTTCAAAAGTTTCCTCAAATAAAAATTTCTCAAAGATTTTTTGAAATGGCAAAACCTTTTTATATTAAGATTAATCATGTATGCACCACATGTTGTTGTAGGATGCATATTGAATTTTCCATGCATTATGATATTTTTCGTCATATTTGTTCTACTTTGCACACTAACGATGTTTTGCAGGAATGTAATATACAAGCACCTCCTAAGTCGGCAAGAGAATTTATTTCAACTGTGTTATGTAATAGACATGATGGTTGCATTTATTATAAGATGCCTTGTTTGGAAGGTTCTTGTACTATATGTGGTGGTTTGCAACGTTTATCAAGATGCATACATTTGGAGAGCACACATTAAATTGGTACGAAATTAGTTTCTTTTGGAAAATACAAGACAGTCACATATGGAGTTAAAGATGGAAAAGATTTGAAGAGATGTGAGCTAGTGAAAAATGATATATGTGTAGCTCAATTTATGAAAATGTTTCAAGAGAAACTAGTTTATGAGTACATAATGCATACACATAGAGCTCGATGGTTAGATGAGCAATTCAAGTTGTGTAAGGACACATTTCCTCTTGGCACCATTGTCTCTATCATTGATTTCGCTGAAAATTATACACTACAACCTCAAAATGAAGTGCAATCCATGTATTATCACTCTACACAAGTTTCTATTTTTGTACACATAGCATTCATGCATGCAGATGATAGCACAAAGGAGGATAGAAAGGTTGTAAGAGAGTATCACTTCTACATAAGTGATGATCATACTCATTCATTGGAGTTTGTACAAGGATGCTTTAAAGTTTTCTATGATAGTTTAAGAGAAAGTAACATATGATACAACCGACACTTAATATGGTCAGATAATTGCACCGCACAATTCAAGAATGCAAAGATGTTTTATTGGCTGACAAGGATGCATGTGACAAGCAGTGTACAACATTTTTGGAATTTCACTGAGGCTGGACATGGTAAGGGAGAACACAATGGTGCAAAAGCATGTGTGAAAAGAGCCCTAGCCAGGGAAGAATTGAAGTACGAAGTGGTGCTGAGTTGGTAGATGTAGAAACAATTGTGTGATGGTGTAAGTCTACGATGGGTCCAGGTAATCCAAGTACGTCATTGGTTCATAGATATTTTTGGTTGATTACTAAATCTAACACTGAAAACTATTTAGATTGTTGTATAGTTGCAAGATCGAGTGACATGCACTCATTTATGAGTTCAAATTCAAGTTCACTGGTAATTTATACAAGACAAATGGTATGTTTTTACTCTTCATGCATGTATTATTTGTGGGAAGAATGTGAATCAGAAGAGTGGGTTGAAAAATGGTCTTGTAGACCGTTGGTTCCCATTGATTCATATCAAATTCCCAAAGCACTACAATTGAGCCAGATGGAGACATCAGTGGATTTTCACCATGTATTCGACCTAGTGGATTCAGGTGATTTTTTGAGTTAATTTTTTTGCAAGTATTCTTTTTGGTTCATTTTGTTGTACATCATACTTTATTTTTGGTATTAATTAACACTTTATAAAATGCAGGTCATGTGTATGCAGTTGTTGCAAAAGAGAATAATGAAGAAGGAACAAATTACTATTTGTGTTGTTGTGTTGAACCTAAAAGAAAATTGACAACCCCAATCATTGATGGAGAGGGTATTGAGTACCCAATAGGGTCTGTTGTCATGATGGGAACATGGCTTCGGAGATACCCTATCAAGAATTCTGATGTTTGGTTGTTCGAGGACTTTGAAACACACAGACATATTCTTCATTTCTCTAACCTCGTTGTTGCAACAAATATTCATTTGATGAAGTATCGTGGTAGACCTCATAACAAGATTTTATGGAAAGTTCATGAATCTGACCACGAGGCAATACTTGACACAATATAGGTTAGAGCCGATCCTGAAGGCTCACTTGATTGATTCTACAGTTCAGAGTAGAATGATTTTGAGAATTTTGTATAAGTCGTCGACGAATTGTTCTATATTTGTTTTTTGTATATATAAATGCCCATGAGCTGATTTTTACATGTTTAGGGGCATAATTTTGTATATTTAAGTGGCAATGAGTTGATTTGTGCATATGTACATGCCAAATTTTGTATATTAAAATGGCGATGAGCTGAATCGCACATATTGTAATGCCAAATTTTGTATAAAAGCCCATGAGATGATTTGTATATTAAAATGGCGATGAGCTGAATCACATATATTGTAATGCCAAATTTTGTATAAAAGCCCATGAGATTATTTGTAAGACAATTTTTTGTATAATCAAATAGCCAAGAGCTGATTTGACCAAATTTAGAGGCAAATTTTTGAATAATATGTGACAATGTTTTGTGACTATTTTGTGTGTCAATGTTTTGTGACTATGTTTTGAGTATATGTGATGTGTCCCTGGTCAATCATGAGAATTCTTGATTCTTGTATAATCATGGATAATTATTTGAGGCATTATCAGGTCATAGGGGTGATAGATTGAGACTAGATACAATTTGAGCAAAAATCGTCATTGTTGTCAAAAAAATTGTCAAAAAAGTTGTCAAGCAACTTCTACATTGCATCGGTAGGGTATGACTCTCGACGTTCTGGTCCTTTGGGATGCATGACAGGGGCATGCCTAGCATAAACATTCCCACCTGGACGTGCTCGCAATGTCGGTTTGTGCACACGAGGAACAGAATCAATTCTAGCCAATCTTGCAACTTTTCCTTGCAAGCAAGTAACGGTTTTTTGAGCAGGCAAAAAAATGCTACTAATTGAAAATGGCTCCGAGTCGTCAAAAACTGAGATAGGACATTGTAGAGGAGCCTCACGCGACCCCATGGGATCAAACAGATCGACTGTATGTGTCGTGGATTGGAAGAAACAATTCGTCAATTTTTTACAATTTTTTGGACTCAAGGCACTTGAGAGATCTCACCGGTAGGGTATGACTTTCGACATTCTGGTGCTTTCAGATGTACGATAGGGGCATACCTAGCATAAACATGCCCACCCAGATGCACTTGCAATGTCTATTTGTGCACACGAGGAACAGAATCAATTCTAGCCAATCTTGCAACTTTTCCTTGCAAGCAACTGACGGTTTTTTGAGCAGGCGAAAAAATGCTACTAATTGAAAATGGCTCCGAGTCGTTGAAAACTAAGATAGGCCATTGTAGAGGAGCCTCACGCGACCCCACAAGATCAAAAAAATTGACCGTATGTGTCATGGATTGGAAGAAACAATCCGTCAAATTTTGACAATTTTTTGGACTCAGGGCACTTAAGAGATCGCACCGGTAGGGTATGACTCTCGACGTTCTGGTGCTTTGGGATGCATGACAGGGGCATGCCTAGCATAAACCTTCCCACCCAGATGTTCTCGCGACATCGGTTTGTGCACACGAGGAACAAAATTTGACCATTGCGAGCATGAGGGTGCTCTCGCACCAAACACATTGTTGTTTAAATTCATATTGTCGATTTTTGTTGTTTATATTCATATTGTTAATTACATATGCAAATATTCATTTAAATTTATAAAAGGGCAGCCACCAAATACAGTGAATACACAATAATGAACTGAATACAAGGAGTTTTGGAGGGTTAATTCAACATTTTAGAAATTTTATCAAATCATATTCCATGATTGCAATGCTTTATATCATATATTTTTGTTGTTTATATTCATATTGTTGATTACATATGCAAATATTCATTTAAATTTATAAAAGGACAACCACAAAATACAATGAATACAAAATAATGAACTCATTACATATTTATTGGATCGAATATTGATATTTATATATATAAAAAAAGGCATGTCTGCCAAGTCAATACAAGTATTACAAAAATGTGGCATATGCCATGTCTAAATCAATATACAATAAAAATGTAGAATATATCTACATGTATTGGTCATTCTATGACCAAAACTAACACTATATGATCCTAAACTTCTGGTGGATCATCATAATCAAGCCTCTTCGGCACAGCACACGGCTCTGTAGATGGTTGCAAAACCACAATTCAAAAGCCAAGTTAGAATTATTTTGTAGAAAATAGTTCACAATTAACATCATAACTATGCATTTAACTTTAATTCCTTTGCAATTGAAATGTATATTACCTCATCAGTTGATCCGAGAGCTAATGTGTTCGCTCTCCTCCCCTTGTCACTCTTAGGAGTTTTCTTGAAGACATACTTAAATTGATCCACGTTATGGTCGTACCGCGAAGGAGTATTGTAGATTAAATGTACAATTAATACAATGTACTAACATAAATATATCAAAAACACTTAAAAGCTATAATATAGAGAACAATGACGTACTTGTGCCTGAGATGCTTCTCCAATGGACTGAGGATGGCTCACCATTGATGTAGAAACTGACGCTATTACCTATACAAAAAATGTACAAAGATTAAATACAATTAATATAATGATAAGTATTGAAGGTTGAAAACAATTAATTTTACATATCAAACAAAAGTGTACCGGATCCTGAGATGCTTCTCCGGTGCAAGGAGGAGGGTTCGCCATTGACGAAATAGGTATGGATATTTCCTGTATGAAAAAATTATAAGATTATAATATATCACAAGTTCACATGTACGCGTGCATATAATCATAAAATCAAGAAAATAAAGTAGAGATACATACCTCCGCCCTCTCTTGATCCGCGGGCGAATCAGGTGCATTCAACATATCCACAAAGCTCAATGGCCGTTGTACATGTAAAATAGACAAAAAACACTAATCATTCTACAAACCCCAACTAATACTTGATTTCAACATTTTCAAACAATTGTATAACTAAAAATATGTTCAATTACCTTCTTCACACGTTTTGGCGTCTTCGAGGAATTCTTTTTCTTAGGATGAGCCCTAGAAGTGGAGGGGGTACCCTAAAAACACAAAATTAACTTGAGATATTAGTACAGATAATAAATTAAACATAATTTTAAAAATCTAAAATGAAATGACTTGCATATTCCATCAAAACATTACATAAAAGAGTTGTACAAAATATCATACCGTATAGCCTTGTAGCCAAAATCGATTGCTGAGAGCGTGATGTCATCAATCTGGGACATTTCGTCCCCTGTCAACACCTACAAACCAAAAATTGGACCAAGCATTAAAGATAGTTAGTATATCTTGTATTTTTTTGAATTCAAAGTGTACTATTCTATTTTAACATGTTACAAAATTTATACCTCAGGTGTCGAAGTTGTAGCTATGGTAACTGGGGGAGGTGTATGGGATACCGCTGCTGCATCCTAAAATGCATATTATTTGTCTCAATTTAAATCGATGTATAAATGAAAATTCATTTATGTAATTACAAAATTAAAGTGACTGATATATAAAATGTTATGAATTCAAATCAACACACCTGTGTCTGTGGCTCATGGGCAAACACCATGTCCATCAACTCACCCATCAGCGCGACATCCTCAACCGTGTGAGCCTGACATCTATAACCACAAATCATGCATAGATGATATGAGTATCCATCTGCACTGACTGCATCATCTATCCCCGAGCATATCCCCGAGCAACTGACACACATATGCTCGATGGGCTCTCTATCGCCCTCTAACGGCTCATCATCCAATACAATAGGGTGTGCTAATGATGTCCCATGCTGGATGATGGCACCAGTCAATGTTGTGGCCGCTTGAAGAGTCTGTAGCTCCATCGACTCTTTCAGCTCTAATGCGATAGCCTGATGCACCTTGGGTTTGGGTGCTAGGGGGCGGTGACTCTCCGCGGCTAATCGCCTATGGGCTCCAGGTCTATCTTGGGCAGAGCCACCACCTCTACCATGAAACTCTCTCATGTCAAAATAATTTGGGCGCACATTGAGCACAAACTCACAATATAGATTTCTCAAAAAATATAATGGCACCTCATAATTATTACAAGGTGGATCGTCAAAGACCATCCACCACCTCTGCCAAAAAAGATTCTTCATCTGCACATTGGTACACCAATGTATGGGAAACCTCTTTGCATTAGGAGGTAACGACTGACCAGTTTTGGGGTCAACAAAAAGGGCACATATTTGTTGTTTAGAAATATTTTTGTTTTTAACTCCATCGTATGATAGCCCATTGGCATAGAATTTACGACACATATCCCTAAAGCTTCCCCATTTGGTAATTTCTGTGGAAACAGCTATGGCACCACTAGCTAATGTTTCTAGGCTAGTGGCGAGGGATTGATGATGGTCAAGTTCAGAAGTTTTCAATTTTACAATCAGTCTATTGATTTTGGATGTATTTTGCCCTAACTGATTAATTAATTCTTCCTGTGTTTCGGTTGTGCGGTCAAAAGGAGGAATTGGGGGTTGTTCTTGTGTGTTTTCAGGAGGTGCATTTGGTTGTTCTTGTGGGTTTTCAGGAGGTGCATTTGGTTGTTCTTGTTCTGGATTAGAAGAATCTGGTTTTTGAAACAAAAAATGAAAAAACCTAATCAAAATTAATGAAATTAAATTCAAAATGTAAAACAAATTGCATAAACTAGAAAGAAAGACAAAAATAAACAAAAACTAACCTTGATCCATAGCCTGGAGGACAAATTTAGCACCCCGTTCACGGTTTAGGCTAGAAAATGGGAAAAAAATTAAGTAAAAAATGCGCTTTTGGGTAAATGAGGACCCAGTTTTTTCAAAAAACTTTTTTTATCAGGCATCGCGTACACGATTTTACTAGGATTATTAGCGCGTACACGCTCATTTTCCTATAAGAAGTGCATACGCACTAATTTTCCTAGGCGTAGCGCGTACACACTCAGTTTCCTAAACGCAGCACGTACGTGCTACCTTTTCTAGGCTCAAGAAGAACAAACCTAAGCACGTACGCGGGAATTTGAAATTTTAAAACCGCGTACGTGCTGCCTATTTTTCCAAGTTTTTTTTGGGTGGTGTCCACTTTTCTGACCACCATCTTTGTGCACATGCCCAGCATTAGGATTTGATTTCGGTGCGATGCCAAATTCAGCATCATTCTGGTATTGGTGTGTACTTACCGGTTAGGTTTTGCAGCAAGTTGAGCGAAGCTGAATTGGGTTGCGGTTGATTCCTGTGACTTGCAGATCATTGAGTAATGTTTTTTTGGCCTTGTCTGATATTCCCGGAGGACCGCTTGATGTTTTATGCATTTTAGAAATTTTCTTGGTGGTTTGGGCCAACATGTTATTGTTTGCGCGTTTCATTATGAACCGATTGATCTTTGGCCGACTTTATCGATTTGTTATTACTTGTGAATGGTATAAAGAGGAAGTTTGGAGATTCATTTTGTAGGACAGAAGTTGGAGGAAGAAGTGATCGAGTGAAGATGTAGATTCTAGCGAGATTCTAGTCTGGTAGGACTAAAGCTGGGATGGTTGAGGTCTGGATCAGTGCAGAATAGTGGAAGCTGTTACCGAGTGATTATTTGTTGAGAGGATGATCTGCGGATCTTATACTTGTGTTGTAATCTTGGGCTGCAGTCCAACATGTGGCATATGTAATTCATTAATCTATTATAAGAATTGTTCATACTGTTTATCGGTTATGTATTTTGGTTGTGTTATCGGTTGCTCTTTTTGTTTTACTGGTTGTATCTCTTGTGTTATGTTACCAGTTATTAGTATATCTTTCATGGTGTTTTATTTTTAAGGTGCAAGGCGGGGATGTCCTTCATTGGATCTCCCTACCTTGGTTGCATCATTCAACTCATGTTTTGGGGGATCAAATGAAATCATCCAAAGATGCAATCAAATAAGTACATGTCACTTAGTGTTAACATCACAAAATTTATAATATATTTTTAATATTATACTTTAATTTTATATCAACATTAGTCCATTACAAAAAAAAATTGGCCTCTATTTGAGACTATAATAAACTATGTTAAAAAAAATTGAAAAATTACATTGCACTCTACTTTAGTGTGCTTTATTTTAATGAAAATAATGCATGCAAAAGAAGAATTACATTATAATAAATTACAAGTTTGAAGTTTTTATGTTTTGAATCATAATATTAGTAATAAATAAACTATTCGATAAATATTTATCAAATAATATCTATACTATAATTTATTGGAGTTCAGAATTCATGTTTAAAAAATAATTAAAAGATTTTATTTGCAGTTTAACTTAAGTCTTATGGTATTAAATTGCTCAATAGATAATAGAACAAATATAATAAAAATTTATTAGAAACTAATCAAATATGATAATGATAAATTGTTTAACTTAAAAAAATTATAGATTGAAATAATTTAAATATAGAAACTTCAACAAAACATTAGATTAAATGTTTTAAATTCTTGACAACTTGTTCAATATAATTGATAGAAAATGATGAATGCTAAAAACTTATTATTTATTATGAATAAACCATTTGTAAAATAGTGTTACACATATTCATATAGATTTACATGGGTGGAAATAGTCACACCTCTAAAGTCTATAAGGGAAAATTCTAGAGCATAAACATAAATAAAGTCTCTAATTGGTGAGAGCAGCAGTAGTGGGGGTAGGAGGAGAATCCCAACCAATGTCATTTTTCTTATTATCTTATTCTTTATTTGCATGAATAGTAAAAATAACAAGAGTCGTCAAGGGAATTTTTTGAAATAAAACCAACTAGTATCACCTCTCATTGAGTGGTCGTCCAAAATTTCCTCTCATAAGGAATGAAGCGGTGGAATACCAAAGAGTATGTTGCAACTAAGTTGGCTAACTGCAATGATCCCTTCTCATAGTTAGAGAATTACGTGAGTGATTATCTTGATTACCTCAATAAGAGAGGTTGTGTCTATGATGACATCCATAAGGAGGGAGAAGTCTTAGAAGGAAGAGGGAAATAAAGAAAATTTAGTAAAACATAGGGGACATGACCCTAGCACGATCAAGAATATCCTATTAGTATGTCACCTTTAGTGTAACTTTATTAGATTGCACTTGAATTTATAGTAAAATATTAGAATAAATAATAGCTTTGGCATAGAGAAATCATGATGGTCCATAAATCAATTTTAAAAATAATAGAATTTGTATATTTTCATATATTGAATAAAATCTCTGCCTTGAAAGTATGTCAAATATGAGTGAATTTGTGATCGATGTGAAGCCAATCCTCTAAACAAACCATATGTCATGAAAAAGGTTCTTGTTTCAATGGCTTGAAACATTCATATATCTAATTCCAAATAGTTTGAGCTCTAGGAAAAGAACCAGAAAAAGTATTTGAGACACTCATAATCTCCATAAAAGGGATACTTAGAGTCAAGGACTCTCAAATGAAATAACATGAATTTTGTTAATGATTTGGTATATAGACCCCAAATCCCTTTTAAGTCTAATAATCTCGCAAATTTTGAGGGTGTCGAATTTGGAAATATTACTACAAAGTTGTATTTTGGTTGGGCAACTTAGAACCAACTGTAGCATAGGAATTTGGGAATCATCACAAACAATATAAAAACTAATCATTAGCTCAATCACGAAAGCTTAAATGTAATGATCTATCCTAATTCCATCCAATAAAGACATAAAGATAAAACATTCAAAAGTAAATGCTATGCAAACCATATGCAGATCTGAATGCTTCCTTCATGTGGCTCCATTGTTCTTCTTTCCTCTTCAAATAGTTTGGTTGTGGATCTCACCTACAAGTGCACATACATGATTGAAAGCAAGTAGGTAAGAAAATTGCTCAAAAGTACTCGAAGCGTGATTGATTAGAAATTCGATAATCTGATTAGGGGGTTTGATTGAAGAAATTCATCCAATTTATAGACAAATTGGAGAAATGATCAAATTAGCATGATAATGATTCGAATGGAAATTCAAATCAAGAATAGCAAAATTATGACATGTGTATGACAAATTGCTATGCAAGGATTTATGACAATTTATGACAAATTATGACAAATTTCTATGTCATTTCCATGAATTTAGGATAGAAATAGGAGGAAATTGAAATTAGGAATTAGAAAATTAAGAAATTAGAGAATTAAGAATTTAGGAATTAAGAAATTGATGGAAATTAGAAATTAGGTAAATTAATTAATAATTTATCATTTATTAATTAATTCACAAAGAGGAATAATTAGTCAATTAAATGAACATTTAATTGTGATGAGAAGACTTAGGATAAATAAATAATTTATTAATCCTAAAGGGAGAAATGACAAACAAGGTTAAATGATTAAATCACGAAACCCTAGAAGATGAATTAGCAATGCGAGAATGACAATTAGGTCTTGATTGAAGATAATTGATATCGATCATGATTTTAAATTGATAAATGACCAATGTGATAAATGATTTGATTGAGAAAAATGTGCCAATTGACGAGGAACAATGACAAATTGATCCAAATTGACATAATTGAGACAAACAACAATCGATGACAAATCGATCACAAAATGACAAGAGGACAAGAATCGATGACAAAATAGATTGCAAAACAACAATATTGAAAATGACCACGATCGATGACAAATCGATCGCAAAATGACAAGATCGAACATGACAACGATCGATGACAAATCGATCGTTAAAACGACAAGATTGGAAATGATAAATTGATCGCCAGATGACAATATTGACAAGAGGACAAAAACCCTAATTAGGATTGACAATGTCCAAAATGATGACAAATGAGCACGCACATTGATGCGATAGGATAAGATCGATTAAAATCATGACTGGAGAGTGTTGTCGACAAGACCAAATTCGAGAGTAAGATGAATGAAGAATGTAGAAGAATGACTCGATGCTCGCAAATGATAAAGACCAAGTGCATGACATAGGAGAAATGTTAATGCGACGCAAAAACCTAAAATGAGGCAATGCGCAAATGTTAAAGTATGATCCCGCAAGCGTTGACCATTTTTAGGTGTCTACATTTTGCCCCTCTTTGAGACAATGCGATTTTAAGCGTTGTTTCAAAGAACAATAATGAAAATGCCCCAGACAATGACAATGACAGATGCATGCCTCCTCGAGGAATTGGTCGGAAACATGCAGAAAAGAGGCCAATTGATCGATAAAAATGAGAGAATCGAACGGACTGACAATCAAAGATCGGATGCATGAAGGACAAGCAATTTATGGTGCAAAAGACCGTGACCAACATAAGATGGAGAGGGTGCACGTCCATCTATGCACTGACAAAGATCTATAAATGAGACCAAGAGAGGGAAAATTGCTCATTTGCACTAGACAAAGAGGAGGATTTGTTGCTCTGGACAAGGACACTTGCAGATAGATGGTGAACATTCCAATGGCGGATCACCTCGGGGAATGTGTACACACATACAGATGACCAAATGACACAGGAGCAGCGGTATGGATCTCAAAAACCATTATTTTCAATTTCATGAATTTTGATTGCTTGCAGGACATTGTAGGGCCCACAGGGGATGCAGAAAAGGACTCCTGCGCTTGTGTAGGGCGAATCTTGCGCTTGTGTAGGGTCTTCTGCACTTGTGTAGGGAGACACAAGTACAGGTTACATGACACAGGCGCAGGTGCCTTGACACAGGCACAGTTGTGCATTGGAAACCCTAATTTTGGTCAAAACAGCATGCAAATGATCCGGAAAGGGGGGATAAGGGTAGGATAGATCAGATTAGATGAAAAACACCCTAATTTGGACATGAAAATGAGGAAATGCAACCCATAGGAGAAAACCCTAATACTGACAAAATATGCCCCAATTGTGATGCAGAGTCTACAATATCCATTGATCACACGGGAGAACCGACCTGACTGCTTCATGCTACGACATAGACTTAGGAGCACGGACAGAGATACATTAGCAGGAATTGGGATATACTATGTCACGTTCATGCCCGAGATTAGGGAAAACACAGGACTGCTTACCGCATTGGCAGAGCGATGGCATTCAAAGACTTCCTCTTTCCATCTGGCGACTGGAGAGGCGACTGTGACACTAGAGGACGTATGGCGTATCCCCCGCATTCCGATTCATGGAGAGATGATAGAGTATGACCCAGTGACAGGGAGAGACGTGTTGTGCAGATTGTTTGAGTGTGACGCAGATGATCTGGATATTGTGGAGAGAGAGATTGGCTGGGAGACTATGGCATCAGAGTATGATCGGCGATACGTGGTGATAGCAGTGGTGATAGCATGTCTACTAGCAGGAGACATACGAGGACATGGATTCCCTATTGGATGGGGAAGAGTACTGGAGTGGATGGCGACAAAGGGGATGGTGTATGCATGGGGACCATGTGTACTGGCTATGCTGTATTTTTAGGTGCATCAGATAGTGTATCAGGGAGTTCAGACTTTGAGCTGTGGAGTCACATTGCTACAGGTATGGGCATTTGAGCACATAGCCATATGTCGACTGATTACAGAGAGACAGATAGTACCACACCGACCATATGTGTATTGCTATGGGGGAGCATTGAGACAGGGTCCTTTTGGATACATATTGTATTGGCGACACAAGCTAGACAAACTGAGAGAGTTCATATGGAGGCCATATCGTGATTGTCCAGGATGGTCAGATGATAGTGATGAGCTACCATATTGTAGATAGGAGAGATACCTAATTGGGCAACCAATGAATCACCAGAGAGTGATTGAGTTGTACCTGCCAGAGAGAGTGAGACGACAGTTTGGAGAGAGGCAGGATGTACCTAGGAGGACTGCACACTTTGCCCGATCTCACAGAGAGACGAGTTAGTGGGGGAGTATGATTCAGCCACACATAGCATATGCGGACTTCTCACAACTGTAGCAGAGACAGTGGGATTGGGGATTAGATGTGGTGGATGTTGGGATGACAGAGGAGTATGAGAGATGGTTTGCACGATGGCGGCCAGTGCCATTGACAGATCTGGATATTCCAGTACCGAGGCGACAGGAGGACTTCCCACTCACAGGAGAGGAGGGAGATGATGAGGACAAGGAGGAGGAGGACGGTGATGAGGATGAGGGGGATGATGAGGATGGAGATGAGGATGGTGGGGATGATGAGGACGGAGATGAGGATGATGGGGATCATGAGGCATTGCAAGATATACCCATAGAGCTGGAGACAGCTAGGACAGAGGAGATGGAGATGTGCAGGGCTACCATAGCGAGTCAGCAGGATCACATTGCAACTTTAGAGAGAGAGAATGATCAGTTCAGAGCGGAGATAGCCAGACTCATAGCGGCTCGAGATACAACAATTGCTCAGGCACAGCGAGAGGAACAAAGAGTCACTGAGTATATTGGGTCAATTTGGGATGCCAGTGCACGCGAGATGGCACAGATGTTGGTAGAGACCGGAGAGGAGATACGCCATTGGAGGACACTATATGAGAGTGTAGTTCCACCAGAGCAGAGAGCACCTTCATATCGGGCACAATCGAGGACAAAGAGTAGGGTACGCTCTCGGAGGTCATTGAGCAGCATGGGGGTGAGTGGACCTATGAGACCACCATAGCCAAGACCAGGAGGGACATCATCCGCGAGACATGTCAGGGATGAGGAGGACAGAGGGAGCACCTAGTGACAGAGGCACATGCTCCTTAGGACAGACAGTGGACATTATGTAGTTTGACATTTTGTAATCAGCCTGCGGGCCATACTTAGGACAGACAATCCAATTTTTGTACTCCGATATTATTTTGATATATGTTATGATATGCATCGAGATGATGGGATGCAATGTGTTATGACTTATGTGATTTTCCATGTATGGATGACCTATGCAGTGTTTATGTACCATTGTGGAATATGTATGGATATATTTTTTTTTATGTGTTTGTGATGCATTTATAATATGGAATGGATAAAAGACTTGATATGATGCTTAATGTAATGCAAATGTACTAACCAATGAATGCAAGATGCAGCATGTATGTTTAGGGAAATCGAAGCACTAGACCAAATTGACTATCCGAACTGACGAAAGAAATGTTAGTAAGAAGAAAATGAAACAGAGGACAACTAGAGACGAAGAAAAACTTGCTTTCAGTAATGCACTTTGTAGGTGAGAACCTTTATTTTAATGTAGCAAAATGGATGCGTAGCATCATGGCATTGAAGGCCAGAGCTGAAATGCAACCCTTTTTGCAAAAGACAGACACATCACAGACAAACAACAATCACAAAAAAAGAAAGGGACCATGAACCATCCCGGTCACTCTAAATCACTCAGTGACATCATCGAGCAACATAGGAGCATGATCGAAGATAAATCAATAGAAAGATAAGATGCACAAATTCCAACAAATCAAACAAAACATCTTGATCTTCATTGTCAAAAGTTGAAAGTGTTGATAGGACAATCATGTTGTCTGGTTTCAGGACATGCGGTACCCCGTCTAAGACAGGACACAGTCTGGTTTCGAGTATACCACACCCTGTATAAGACCCATGATATTAGTAGAGACAAGGACAAATGATTTTGAGGTTGATTGATATGACAATGTTGATCAGTTTGAATGTCTGGTTTGAGTGAAAAGTTCATCTGTTAATGCATGATTTCATTAAAGCACAATGTGTGATTGCGTGTCGTTGGATGTATACTCAGTGATCTGTCTATGCACAAAGGGATTATTGATTGCAAAATGCATGATGCCAAAGAAATTGTTGTTTTTGGATTTTAATGTTTTGAAATGTTTTTGTTTATTTTTTTTTCAGGACATTTTATGACTTTTTAGGGATTATCTCAAGACTTTTATTCAATTTTTTATTGAATTTTTTTTTAGGACCTTATTTGATTTTTTTGTACTTCTTTTTTTTTTCAAGACATTTTTAAATGTTTTTGAGATTTTTTCAGGACATTTTTCAATTTTTTATGAGATTTTTTCAGGACATTTTTCAATTTTGTTTTTTGAATTATTTCAGGACATTTTTCTATTTTTTATGAGATTTTGTCAGGACATTTTAAATGCAAAAGTTCCAGTGATCGATCATGAGAAGGGGGACACACCCAATGCACATTTGAAAGACATGCATAGACTGGGACCAAAACATATGTACAAGCAACCAGAATATGCAAGACAATGATGTTGACCAATAACAGGCCTAGAATAGAACATTGGGTCAAGACAAAGATAGACATGAGAAACCGACCGAGAGAAAGCATAGCTTAGAGGTCATGATAGATGACGGAGCAACAATCTCATGTTACACATGGCGCCTGTTTGCCAGGTTTTCACCAAGGTACTTGCCCCAAGCGCCTGTTTGCCAGGTTTTCACTAGAGGGTGAATCATTTTTCTTTACTTTTTTTTTTTCTCTTTTTTGCTTTTTCAATTTTTTTGTATTTTTTTGCTTTTTCCATTTTTTTGTATTTTTTTGCTTTTTCCATTTTTTTGTATTTTTTTGGGATCATATTTGAAGAAGTGCATATTTGAAGAAGTGCTGATAGCAAATTATACCCAGTACTTGCGAAGATGCATGCTGTTTATAGGATCAGACAGAGGTTCACCTTCTGGGGTAGCAAGCTGATATGCCCCCGAGCCATATGCTGCAATTACTATGAAAGGCCCAACTCAATTAGGTTCAAACTTGCCTTTGATGATGTCAGTAGACTGTGCATTCTTAGGGTTTGCCTTTAAAACCAGATCTCCCACTTCGAAGTGTCGCCCTTTGACCTTCTTATTATAAGAGCGACGGAGACGGTTTTGATATGCTTGCAAATGTGCCAGAGCTGTCTGACGTTTCTCATCTAACATCTCAAGCTGATGCAGCCGAGAGACTCTGTGTGTCTCGTCATCAATCAGATGTTGCAAGGAAACACGCAAGGAAGGAATCTCCACCTCCAAAGGTAAAATAGCTTCCGTACCATACACCAAGGAATAAGGTGTGGCACCAGTAGGTGTGCGGATAGAAGTGCGATATGCCCATAGTGCTGGATTCAACTGTACATGTCAATATCGACCAGCGTCGTTGACAACCTTCTTCAGGATCTTGATAATGGTTTTATTTGATGCTTCGGCTTGACCATTCCCCTGTGGGTAGTATGGACTGGAGATTCGGTGTTGGATATGAAACTTTTCACGGAGTTCCTTAACATCTTTATTCTTGAAGGGACGACCATTATCTGTGACTATGGCAAGGGGAACCCCATACCGGCATATGATATAATTAAGCAAAAAATTTGAAATTTGGACACCAGTGATATAAGTCATGGGGATGGCCTCGATCCATTTTGTGAAATACTTTGTGGCTGTAATGATGAACTTGTGTCCATTTGCAGATGTCGGGTGAATCTTGCCAATAAGATCCAATCCCCATTGAGAAAAGGGCCACGGAGATATGACAAAATGAAGCTCTTGGGCTGGTGCATGAATGTAATTTCCATGGATCTGGCACTTGTAGCACTTTTTAACAAAATCATGAACATCCTTTTCAAGAGTGGGCCAATAATATCCAGCACGAATCAATTTTTTAGCTAAGATTAGACCATTGAAATGGCCCCCACATATACCATCGTGAACCTCGTGTAAAGTCATTTGTGCTTCGTCAGAATCCAAACACCTGAGGAGGGTATGGTCAAAGGAACGGCGGTAAAGGGTGTCGGCGATGATGACATATTTCGCTGTCTGTTGGATAAAGGCTCGGCGTTGGTTAGCGAAAAGGTTGGGTGGTAAGATTTGGGATTTCAAATATTGATATACGTCATTGTACCATGGGGAGTTGGGACCAACAAGAACGCACATCACATCTGCGGTCGGAATGTCAAAAGAAGGAACCAGCAATTGTTCAACTAAAAATTCACATTTGTCCATATTGTGGGGCATATTCAACATGGAAGCAATCGTAGCCATCACATCTGCTGACTTGTTTTGCATTCTTGGAACTTGATTGAAATGGATAGCTGTGAATTTGGTTTTGAAGAAATCTACCATATGCTTATAGGGAATAAGCTTTTCATCTTTTGTTTCGTAGTCATCATTCACTTGTCGGATGACTAATTGAGAATCTCCATAGACTTGCAAATGCGTGATGTTCCAGTGGACTGCTACTCGGAGTCCTATGACTAGTGCTTCATACTCTGCAATGTTATTGGTACAATGAAAAGTTATTCTGTAGGACTTGGGAATAGCATCACCTTGAGGGGTGACAAACAAGATGCCTGCTCCGGACCCGAACCTAGTATGGGACCCATCAAAGTATAACTTCCATTCATTAGAGGATGTGAAAGCAAAGACTGATTCATATGGAAAGTCGGTCAACATGGGATGATTATCAGAAATAGGAGCCTCTGCAAGTTGATCTGCTATGACTTGTCCTTTTATCGCCTTTCGCTCCATATACACAATATCAAATTCACTAGGAATCATGACCCACTTTGCTAGGCGACCTGTCAAAGCTGCTCGGCTAAGCAAGTATTTTAAGGGATCAATTTTTGCAACCAACAATGTTTGGTGGCTTAACATATAATGTCGAAGCTTTTGTGTTGCAAATACCACCGCTAAGCATGCCCTTTCAATAGTTGAATAATTTAGCTCATAGCCGACCAGTGTCCGGTTGATATAGTAAATAGCTCGCTCTTTGCCGTTCTCATCCTATTGGGCCAAGAGAACTCCTAATGTCGTTTCAGTTGCAGAAATATACAATATGAATGGCTTTCCATCTATCAGAGGCATCAGAATAGGCGGCGACAGCAAATAGTCTTTGAGAGCTTGAAAGGTTGATTGACATTGCTCAGTCCATTTGAAAGCGACACCTTTGTGCAGTAGATGTTGGAATGGATGACATTTGTCGGCCAACTAAGCTATGAAGTGGCGAATTGACTGGAGCTTTCCTTGCAGACTTCTTAATTGCTGGAGGTTTGAAGGTGGAGGCATATCCATTATTGCTTTAACCTTGGCAGGGTCGACCTCAATGCCTCTGTGAGAAACAATGTACCCTAGTAATTTGTCAGTTGTGACACCAAAGACACACTTCTTTGGATTGAGTCTGAGCTTGTATGTCTCCATTCAGTCAAAGATTGGGCCCAGGATGGCTAGATGACTATCTCTGGTGACAGATTTGCATAACAAGTCATCAACATAGTCCTCCATCAAAGTGTGCATGAAATCATGAAAAATTGTCGTCATTGCTCTTTGATATGTTGTGCCTGCATTTTTAAGACCGAAGGGCATCACATTCCAATAGTAGGTACCCCAAGCATAGGTGAATGCTGTCTTATGTTGATCTTCAGAAGCAATGCGAATTTGGTTATAGCCGGAGAAACCATCCATCAATGAGAGCATCTCATATCCAGCAGTCATGTCCATTATGATATCAATATTTGGCAATGGAAAATCATCTTTAGGGCATGCTTTATTGAGATCCCTAAAATTTGTGCAAATTCTGATGCCCCCAGTTACTTTTCTAACTGGTACTAAATTTGAAATCTAGTCCGCATAATCAATGGGTCTAATGAAGCCCACATCTAGTAATTTTTTTAGTTCCACCTTGACCAAAAGAGCCACCTGGGGATGCATCTTTCTAAGTTTCTATTTGACAGGCTTGGCATCAGCTTTTAGTGGCAAATGATGAAGAACCAATTCTAGATCAAGGCCAGGCATATCTGCATAGGACCATGCAAAGCTGATCTTCTTCTCAAGAAAGAAATTAATAAAATCTATTTTTTCCTATTGTGATAGAGAAGCAGCAAAATGAATGACCTTAGGGTTGTCAGGTGTACCCAAATTGATTTCCTCGGTCATTTCCACTAGCAATGTTGATTTGTCCTGACTTGATAGGGGTATGTCCACTCTTCCACCTTTGGGCGCCTCAGAGAGGTTTTCACCCGCAGGTACATCTTTTATTTTGACTTTTGTATGATCAGAGAGTGCCTTACGATTTTCACTCAAAGATCTATTCTTTTGATTTTTGATTTTTTCTTTTCTTTTTTCATTTTGATGACTGGAAGAGGGAGTTGACTCCCCAAAATATGCCATGGAATCTAGGTCAATAGCAAATCTTGCCTTATGATCACCTTGTGGTATGCCTTCCCGTAGTCCAAGGAATTCTGCAATTGCTTTGTCATTTTGAAAATAGTCCAATGTGAGCGGTTCTTGTTGGTCATGTTGGATAAGCTGGGGATAGATGAGGGGCATGTCATCATCGGTTGTAAGGAGAGAGAGGGCTGATATGGTAAAGATATGAACATCTATGGTATCACTATCCAAACTGCTTGTATCGGATTCGGAGCTTGGATCCCAGAATGACTCTATCCAAGCATGGGGACATGTTTTAGGAAGAGGAGTTATTTCATGTTTGTCTTCCATAGGCAAATTATCAGGGTCAATGAAAATATTGTCGAGGGCATAGGAGCTAGAAGAAAAAGAACTCCACTCCCATTCATTGGAATCAGTTTCGGGTCGAGTATCCTCAGGTGTTATTTCATCGTCAGAATCACGCCCTTTTCTACATGTGGGCACTTTGGTAGATGTAGATCCAATTCGCAATGGTACAAAACCTAACCCTAAAGTTGGAGGTCGCCTCTTGGGTATGACAGGTTCTAGCCTTCCATTGTTGTTCAGGCCTAAGCCACTGCAACCATCATATCCTTTCTTTTGCAGCATAGTAAATCCTTTTCCATATCATTCCACTAGCAATCTGACAGGTGGGGTCTCAGTTGGATCCTTATAAAGCCAATCTATGACATCATCATCTACAGTTTCTTTGTCAAGTTCACCCCATCTTGTAAATGTAGTGGGAGGCTGATATTGAATAATGACCTTAGGTTCCTTTTGCAATAAATGTGGTTTGCCATATGATTTTGGAGATATTGGTAAATTCCCAATGAGGAATGTTTGATCCATTGAATATTCTCCACACCCTTGGTCCTGTATCTTCAATTTTCCTTTGACAGCATCTAACAATTGATTAGGATCCACATAGCTATGTGATTTGGCCTCTCTATTGACTGGGACTTACTGCTGAGGGGTATCCTTTAGAGTAGCACAAAATTGAAATGGATTAGGATCTCCCAGAATTTTTATCTCAGTTCCATTGTAAGGATATTTTAAACATTGATGATAGGTGGATGGAACTGCTTTCATTGCATGGATCCATGGACGGCCAAGGATCATATTATAAGGGAGATCAAGGTCTAGGACCTGTAGGAAAGTGTTTTCTGTCACTGGACCAACTCTGGTAGGCAATGTAATTATCCCTTTGGATGGGCGCTCAGCATCATCATATGCTTTGATTGTTATTCTTTTGGAAGCATCAATGTCATTTTCTGTATATCCAAGGCCAATGACCACTCTCAAGGTGAAAATATTAAGACCCGCTCTGCCATCTATCAAGACTCGTCGGATTTTGCAGTTATGAACAAAGACTTCAAGGTGTAAAGGATCATTGTGAGGGAGCTTATCAAGTGAGATATCATTGTCAGAAAATGCGACATTTTGGGAAACAGCTAGATGTCCAATCCGGGCTTGAAACTAGTCAACATCAATATCTGTCGAGACAGTGGACTCAATTAAAGCTTTATCCAGGACTTGATGATGCATGGGGGACATTTTTAATAACTCAAGGATTGATATTTGTGCAGGTGTCTTTCCTAGATGATCCAAAAGATTATACTGACTTGTAGGAGTTGGCTTGGAGGAGCTGCAAGAGCTCCTTTCAGGACTATTTTGGATTGACGAGTGGTGACTGTGCAAGAAGGATCTTGTCCCTTTATTCTCAGGGTGGAGACATACTCATTTGATGCATGAAAACAATTAATGACATTGTTATAACTAGTATTTGCATAATTTGCTGTTTGGGCAGAGTTGGAAGAAGACGGTTTACCCTTGTCATGATCAAGCAAAGGAGTTTTGAAAATAGTATGATTTGTGTTAGAAGTCGCATGGGGTGGATCCACCTCAATTACTCCTTGCTCTAATAAATCTTGAATCATATGTTTCAATTGAAAACATGATGCAGTTTTATGCCCTTTGGACCGATGATACTCACAGTATGCATTATCATTCCACCAATGCGGTTTTACTGCTGGTTCTGCCTTGATTTCTGGTAGCTTAATAAATTTTGCTTGTATCAATTGTCTCATTACTAATTCAATAGGCTCTCCCAATGGTGTAAATTGTCGAGGAGGCCCATCCCTTGATCGGAAAGGTTTGCGCTGCTGGTTTTGTTGTTGGCCTTGTTGTTGATTATATTGTTGAGTATGTTGTTGTTGAGCATGTTGTTCGTATTGCGGCTGTTGAGTAACATTTCTCATTGGTGCTTGATTTTGTTCCATAGTTGACATATTAGGAACACTCAATTTCTTGATCGTGAATGGGGGTTGATTTGCATTCACCGCTCTTGCATCAACAACTCCATCATTGGTGACATTCTTGTTCTTATACCAAAATCTGTTTCTATCTCCCGAATAATTGGTGTTGTCACTGTCTTTATTGAGCTTGATAATTCCTTTAGCTACAAGAGCCGTTTCAATGCTCATTCCTTTCTTAATGAGTTTCTCTATAGTACTGGGACTTTTCAATTTTAGCTCATACATCATTTTTGGGACCAAATTCTGGATAAACAGATTCACTTGTTGTTCTTCGGGTATATCGAGAGAAGAACGACTATACAAGCTTCGCCATCATTGCAAGAAAATCACTAATGATTCACCTTGCTTTTTCTTGGTGTTGCATAAGTCTGACATGGTCACGTCACTGTCGATGTTGAACGCGAAATGAGATAAAAACTTTTGAGCCAATTCAGACCAAGTTTTTATATTTCCTGGCAGATGTGAATACCAATCCATGGCTTGTCCTGTGAGACTTCGTGCAAATAATCGCATTAAATAGGTGTCCTCATAGCTCACTTCAGTACATGCCGCGAAAAATGCACGAATGTGATCTTTTGGATTGTCATTCCCTTTATATTTCTCAAAATTAGGTGCCTCAAAATTCTTAGGGAATGGAGGCATGTATACACTCTTGTCAAATGGATTAGGACATAAATCTTGATCTGTATACAACTTCTTTGTTCCTTTAGTTTCTAATGCGTCAACTTTTCGTTACAACTTCTCAAGTTGTTGTGCAATTGTATCAAATTGTGGAGGTCCATCATTAATCCCGGTTGGTATTCTTTGTCGATACATCGCATTTCCGATCGGTTGTTGATACTCTGAAATGGCCATTTTTGGTGTCTCCGGCATATAATGTTCTTGGTACATCTCTTGTTGTTGCGGTTGTGCTATGCCTTGATATCGACCTTGTTGTTGTACTTCTTGTAGCCTAGGTTGATATTGCAATTGAGTATGTGGTTGATATTGCACAGGCGCCAATTGCGGTTGTGAAGTAGGATAGCTTGTTTGCCTTGGCACATATTGTGGCACATGTTGGTGCTGAGGCTGACGGATCAGAATTTGTTGACTTTGTGCCAGTTGTTGTCGTGGTGTATATCCCATCATTTGTAAAAAACTTTGTTTAGGTGGTTTTCGTTGCTTCTCCTTAGGATGGGGTATAGCACTTGCATTAACTTGTTGTGTTGTTTGTCCAATCCATTGTGATGGTTGCAAGTTTGCATTAACTTGTAATGGTGCCGAAGGCGCTGCAATTTGTTGTCGAATGCGAAATTGTTGTTGTTGCACATTACTTGTTTGCACATTCAATTGTACCTTTTGCATATTACTCAATTGTTGCAACAATTGTTGTTGATGCAAACCACTATCCATAGCTCTTTGTGTCGCCATTATCGAAGGATTTGTCGCAATGGTGTTTGGCAAAGATATTGAACTTAACGAGACATAAGAACTTTGTTGCATCGTGGAATTGTTTTGGACGTTGGTGATATCAGGCATTCCAGTTGTGAAGCTTTCCTGTATCTTAGATTTTGATCCAATTTTATGCATGTAAGGAACCACTTCTTGTTGAGGGACAGCTGTCAATATTGGTGTGGTCTTCATTTGATCTTGTGTTACAGGTGTTGTGTTGAATAGTGGATTATTTATTGTCTCAAATGGTGACTTCTGAGGAATGGTCACTATCAATGCCTTTGAAGCACGTTTACTCATCAATGTAGGTTGAGTTGCTTGTCGTGTATTTTCTTCATTTGGATGCGGAGAGAAACTTAACAACTCACTGCTTTGTTGTTCTTGCACATTGATTTGGTCACTTGAAGAGGTCACATTACTCATCATGTTAAGATACTTTTGTGGAAACATCTTAAAGACCTTGTTCAAGAACTTATCCATCTTTTTTGTTATCTTTGGATCTTGAAGGAACATGTCAACATCATCAGAAGCATCGGAATCGGGTGAAGAATCTGGTTGGACATTTGGATTCGTTTCTTGTTGAATGCCTTGATCTGAACCAAATCCTTGTGAGAGGGTTTGTTCTTCATATAATGTTTGAGTTTGAATGTCATGTTGCAGGTGTGGTTGATTCCAATTGAAAGGTGCACTTCCTCTTGGAGTTGGTGGAACACTCCCATGTCCTGGTTTCATAGGTACAAACACTGGTTCATATAATGGAGGTGGTCCAAGTTGAACCGTTCCATATGGTGGTAGAGATGTGTTTGATGAACCTTCAATTTGTACTGTTTGACTAGTTTGAAACTGCGAATTTGCTATGTTGTCCATGGGTTGATACGTTGGTTCGCCCATCTTTTTAGATTTTGATATTGTCTCAACAGGCATGTCACTTATGCAAATGCAATGTTTTTGGAATTTTTCAAGGATAATGTATGATATGCAACTAAGTGCAAACTTGAATAGATGAAAATGCAATCTATGTTTTTGGTTGTTTTTGAAGATTTTGACAAACTTATGAATGCAAAGCTAAGAGAGGGACCCTTGGGAAATTGGAATGATGTCTAGACTTCAAAGGACAAAAGGACTAAGTGACAAAAGGAAAAAATGACAAAGTCTCCCCTATATGCTTGGATACTAAGCTAGGTTTGACAAAATGATAAAAGGACAAAAGATTTAATAAGGTCTAGACTTCCTAACAATGACTTAGGGTTTATCAAAGATTTGGATTACTCAAGTATGACAAAACTTAGTTTTGAGACTATATGGAAAAAAAGGGACAATTACTATGCAAGTGACCCTAATATGATATGATAATGACCTAAGCTTAATGAAGAGACCTAGGGTATGCAAATATGAATGTATGACAATGGTATGACTTTAATGCAAGAGGACACATGCAAATGGATGACCCTTATTGATATGCAAAGGAGTATGACTTAGGTGAAACCTAACCTTGGTACTTGACAATGAATTTTGCAAAATGCAACCTAGGATGAACTTAAATGTTGATGACATGAATGTTGAGACAAGATTTTGAACAATGTTTGCTAACCATGTTTGAAGATGAGTTTTGAATCTTGTTGAACTTTTGTTGGATGAATGTCTTTTGTGTTTAATCTTATGTTGGATCAATTTGCTTTGTTCTTGAAATGAGATACAATTCAACTTTTGACAAGCAAAGGATACAAGATATTGCAACTTAGACTCAAGACAATCATGCTCATTCCCACATTTCTTATGGTAGGCAAGGACATTAGGTACTTGAGAGGTAGACTCATTATGGGATTCAAGGAGAATACATAGATGCTTGACCCCACGGGCTCCCCTCCACGGCACTCACTTCTCAGGGCAGCCAAGCATCAGTCCCCATGGAAATCTCCCCATGGCGAACTTAGTATCTCTTCCAAGTATCTGAACTTGTCCTTCTCAAGCAACTAGAAGGGTTTTTGGCCTCTAAAAACAAGGTGTTTAGTTAGGATTTCTGTTAAGCGTTACTCCTTGATGTCACGCAAGCGTGATTGAGACATTAAGCCCATCAAGATACCAAACAAATGTAGTTGCGCAAGCACGATTTAGACCAAGAGGCCCTACTTAGATGTTGATATGAGAAAGAGTTCAAGGGTCATCACTTCCCAAGTAACTGCAATTCCCACGTAACCCTTCCTTCAAAGCTTTCGCTCATCAGGTATTTTTTTATAGTGAGTTAGAATGCCAAGGTATTCTAGCCGTACTCACTTTGGGTCATTCCCTTCTCACGATTATCACTTGCTTGCAAAAGCAAATGGTCGGGAAGGCAGGCCCTCTAAAGGTGACAAACAATTAAAGACACGAGCATGGTATCAAAGATCTGGATTTCTGATCACCCTAAGAAGGATGAGAGCATGCTCTCCTACTCCAATGTCACACTCAACAATCAAAGCAAAAACATATTCATTCCAACCTATTTATAAATCACTAGGTGCATAAAACATTAATGACAAACACCAAGTTTAGTTGTTTCTCCAAGGCAACCTGCAAAACCCAAGTTAGAAGTTTGAGGTGTTTATTCTTTGACTATCGATTCTGCATAAATCATGTTAGTAGTTTCATTTGTTGTCTTTGCCATGCGTATGCCAAGATGCTGCACAGATAATTAGTACCAAAAACCAAAAAATAGAAAACATAATGCAAAAAACAAGACAATTTTCAAGTAAAACACTGCATTTTTACCTCTGTTCTGGACTTTACACAGGCACAGAAGTCATGACATAGGCGCAAAATGTCTTCAACACAGGCGCAAGTTGCTTGACACAAGCACAGGTTGTCTTACACAGGCGCAGAAGTCTCTAGAAAGCCCTGCACTGCCCTGTTTTTGGGTTTTTGACCTGAAAATCAACTCAAAAGCACTCAAAGACACAGTAAAGGGGTTAGATGGTTAGTGTTCACATCGGGTTCACCAATTAATGTAGCATAGGAATTTGGGAATCATCACAAACAATATAAAAACTAATCATTAGCTCAATCACAAAAGCTTAAATGTAATGATCTATCCTAATTACATCCAATAAAGACATAAATATAAAACATTCAAAAGTAAATACTATGCAAACCATATGCAGATCTGAATGCTTCCTTCATGTGGCTCCATTGTTCTTCTTTCCTCTTCAAATAGTTTGGTTGTGGATCTCACCTACAAGTGCACATACATGATTGAAAGCAAGTAGGTAAGAAAATTGCTCAAAAGTACTCGAAGCGTGATTGATTAGAAATTCGATAATCTAATTAGGGGGTTTGATTGAAGAAATTCGTCCAATTTATAAACAAATTGGAGAAATGATCAAATTAGCATGATAATGATTCGAATGGAAATTCAAATCAAGAATAGCAAAATTATGACATGTGTATGACAAATTGCTATGCAAGGATTTATGACAATTTATGACAAATTGCTATGCAAGGATTTATGACAATTTATGACAAATTATGACAAATTTCTATGTCATTTCCATGAATTTAGGAGAGAAATAGGAGGAAATTGAAATTAGGAATTAGAAAATTAAGAAATTAGAGAATTAAGAATTTAGGAATTAAGAAATTGATGGAAATTAGAAATTAGGTAAATTAATTAATAATTTATCATTTATTAATTAATTCACAAAGAGGAATAATTAGTCAATTAAATGAACATTTAATTGTGATGAGAAGACTTAGGATAAATAAATAATTTATTAATCCTTAAGGGAGAAATGACAAACAAGGTTAAATGATTAAATCACGAAACCCTAGAAGACGAATTAGCAATGCGAGAATGACAATTAGGTCTTGATTGAAGATAATTGATATCGATCATGATTTTAAATTGATAAATGACCAATGTGATAAATGATTTGATTGAGAAAAATGCGCCAATTGACGAGGAACAATGACAAATTGATCCAAATTGACATAATTGAGACAAACAACGATTGATGACAAATCGATCGCAAAATGACAAGAAGACAAGAATCGATGACAAAATAGATTGCAAAACAACAATATTGAAAATGACCACGATCGATGACAAATCGATCGCAAAATGACAAGATCGAACATGACAACGATCGATGACAAATCGATCGTTAAAACGACAAGATTGGAAATGATAAGGATTGATGATAAATTGATCGCCAGATGACAAGATTGACAAGAGGACAAAAACCCTAATTAGGATTGACAATGTCCAAAATGATGACAAATGAGCACGCACATTGATGCGATAGGATAAGATCGATTAAAATCATGACTGGAGAGTGTTGTCGACAAGACCAAATTCGAGAGTAAGATGAATGAAGAATGTAGAAGAATGACTCGATGCTCGCAAATGATAAAGACCAAGTGCGTGACATAGGAGAAATGTTAATGCAACACAAAAACCTAAAATGAGGCAATGCGCAAATGTTAAAGATAAAAGAAATGACATTGATTTCTGTTCATTGTGCCAAAAAGGAAGCTTTAGGAGCCAAAAGACCTCTGACGCAACTCAAGGATAGCGACCATCTGATTTGGCAACAAGCAACTTAAGAAGACATGCATGCGCAGTGAGGAAGAAAAAAATAGATGCACTGAACGATCAAGAAACCTCAATGAAAACTTAATTCCGTAATTAAAGGAATAACATTACCAAATGCCTGAAATGACTACTTTAAGGGGAACAATATCGAGCAATTTGTAAGTGAAGAACAAAAACTGTACCTCTAATACATTGTTCACAAGTCAAGGCTGGTTCCCACGTTATTTGGGTGCTAAGAGAATGCATTCGTTCATCACCCAATCTATGCCTTTTAGGGTGGCGTAGAACCTTTTTCATCTAGATGCGTCTTCTCTCTATACGCATGGTACGCATGATAATCTCGGGTCTCCCATGCAAGCCATGGTATTATTTCAAAGGAGTTGCAGGTCCCAAAAATACAGCATTCTTTCATAGGTTCTATAACATGCATCGGGTCTCATCACTATGGCGGCTTGCTAGATCCTTCAAGAGGATTTCCACTAGTCTCCACCTCCCACAATCACATTACTTCACACCAGCAATCCACTACAAGCTTGACTCCCATTTATTTGAAATTTTCTTTTCTCTCAATGATATTAAACACTTAGAATTGATCAACATTTTCTAGGCTTGATATGCTGCTTAAGAATACACTTCTAGACTTAAAAGTGTTAAACACTTTGACTAACATTTTCTAGACTTAATATGTTGCTTAGTGTGTGTGGTTTAAGACTGCCAGCAATTATGAGATAATGACCATGAATAACTTGAAAAATATAACTATTTGAAATGGGCAACAAGTAAGAATTTAAATATATGAAACTCCTCCAAATCATCACTCCTTATCTAAAATGTTTTCACTCCACTTCTTTTTATCTTCTTTAGAAAGAGAAGATTTAAAGATTCAATTGAAACTCCCATCCAATACACTAGACAATGAGTAGGAATTTAAACATATGAAACTCCTCCAAATCATCATCTATCCAAAACTTAACGCCCCTGCTCTGAATTCTCTTATCTTCTAATAAAGAAAACATTTGAAGATTTGATAGAAACTCCCATCCAATACACTAGACGACAAGTGAGAATTTAAACATATGAAACTCCTCCAAATCATTACTCTTTGTCTAAAACTTAATACTGGACCACTCTGATTCCTTTTATCTTCTTTAGAAAGAAAGCATTTAAACATTCATTGAAACTCTCATCTTATATGCTAGATAAATTTGAGGAGAGAGAGAGAGAGAGAGCATATAAATATATATTGATCAATAACTAAATAGATGTGAAAATTGATTAAATTATTAAAATAATATTAATGAGGAATTCGGGTCGTGACAACCATACTCAAACCCAATGGATAAGATAAAAGGGTATGGCTAATGTGGGATCTCCTCATAACTACTATCGAGGAATAACTCAAATCTATGAAGTGGAAAAATATTGAGAAACCACTTAATGCACATCAACTATACATGTCCATATAAATAACAGTTGAAGCACATAAATCCCTGAATGGGGTAACACATCATGATCACGAAATAAACACATGAACATGTGCATAATCAATGGAAAAATATCAACATATCCATCACAATATAATAATACTAGAAATGTCTCCTAAAATGCAGCCAACAATGGTGCTAATACAAAAGAATGGTGATCCAAAGAATCCTAAACAAATATACATGTATAGCTATACAAATAATGTCTCAAGATATGCACAACATAGCACAAACATGAGAGACATTACATTGAGTAACCTTTGGTCCCTATAGAAGATGTTCCCTTGATAATATTTATGTAAGGAAAACTAAGTGCTACTAAAAATGTCATTCAAATATGCTATAGAAAAGAGGAAAAGTGATCAACTTCCTTGTTAGTAGTGAAACCCCTACATTAAATCAATAGTAATTGAACATAAAGATACTCTCATATATATCAAGTAATTAGAATGAACTAAGGTGATCATCCCTAGACATGCAATACAACATCTTTAGAGTGTTTGTCAAAATATCACAATTAAATTTTAAAATTTGTGATAAAAAATTATTAAATTTGACTTTGAAAACAATAAAATAAAATTACAATTATGATTGAACCTAAAAAAATAAAATTATATATAATCTTATTCAAAATAAACAATATTTCAACAACTCTACCAAAAATACTTTGCAGTTAATAATATTATATAACCAAACATTAAATTCAAATTCAAAATTAATTATATACCTTTAAAATCAATTAAATGCTAAAACAATACATTAAAGACATGGACTCAAAATAATGTAAAACAATTAGACAGAAAGTATGTGGATTTCCCCCGGATAGGAGCTTATCCATATATTCTCCACACGTTTGTAATTTAAATATCAAGCATAACAAATAGACTCACCAATTTAATTTTAAAGAAAATAATAATACTTCTGCTGTTTATGCACTTCAGACACTTTAGAACTTCGAAAATTCAAATTCTTATTGCTGAAATGTGTTTGCTCGTAATTTGAATGGATTGACATTCAACAGAGCTTAGAAAAAGCTAACGCCATGGCAGCAGTGGCTGGGGTGCATGCATCTCTTCTTCTAACATCTCCAATTGTTTCTAACAATCCAAAGATCTCCCCTTCATTTTATTCTTCAAATGCCCATAAGCATAATCTCACAAAATTCTTCACTCCTAATTCAGACAGCGGTAAAGGCAATGGGAATGGCTGTCATTTGAGGGCAATTAAGGCCAAGAAGAATCCATGGCTGGACCCATTTGACTATGGGGAGGACCCAGATATGGAATATGGAGAACTATTCGCAGACGGAAAGCAGGATGCAGAATATCCAAGGCCCCCTGATAACCCAGACAGTGAATATGGGTTTCTCAAGTTCCCTAAGGGCTACAATGTTGAGATTGCTTCACTTGGTGCAATGCTGAGAGGCGATGTGAGAGTGTGCGTGTGCATGGTGGCAGGTGGCGTTTATGAGAACTTGTTATTTTTCCCTGTCATACAGCTGCTCAGGGACAGGTATAAGGTGTTTTCATGGCCGATTTTTAGGCAATTGTCTAATCTTTCACTAAATTTTTTGTATCTTGGAGGCTCAACTAGCTCTTGTTTATAAAAAATGTATAAAGAATTATTACTTTCAGAAATTATATAATCTCCTGGTAAGTGGTAACTATTCGCACGTCCACCTGACAACATTTAAATGCAATATACCCATACATTTGTTTATATCCTCCAGCACTCTATTTTTAAATGACCATCCCTATCCCCATCTCCATTGTAAACCCCAGTGTCATGCACATATACCACATTTGCTCATGACTATGACTACTTATATCACACATCTCCTATTGATGGTGATTAATAATCCATACCTTTATAAATGTTCTCTGGTACCCTTAGTCATAATTTCAAAATGATATCCCATTCTGGATTCCCTTCTCATTTCCCACGTCTCCTGTTGATTATAATTGAGAATCTTATGTTTTTCCATTTTAAAAACATTTTAATTAATCTACAATACATAATATTTCATGTTTTGTTGTTTGAGAAGATTTATCTATCATTCTGTGGCTAAAAATGGATCCATCCCTTTAACTTTCACCTGGTATCACAGGTACCCCGGAGTCAGGATAGATATGATTGCCACAGCAAGGGGCAAGCAGACTTATGAAATGAATAAGAATGTCAGATATGCTAATGTTTATGATGTTGAGAAAGAATTTGTTGTACCTGCAGACTATATGGAAGCAGTTGGTATGCTTAAGGTAGGTCCAAAGAACTTTTGAATTTTATATCTCTTGTGAAAAGTTGAGTTCCATCTTGGATCGATTTCTGAATTATTCTGTATCAAGTTTGCTCGCTATGCTTGGAATTGTAGTCATATGAAAGTGGAATTTATTTGGAAAATAAGTATCATTGATCCCAAAATGATGGAGGCAAGTTTCTCTAAACCTTCAGCAAAAACAGTATGCAAAAACTAGAACTTTAGTCTTTCATGAGTCAATAAAGTACAGAGATAATAGAACGGCCTTTCATGAATGAATACAAAAAAACAGGATTATTTTATCCTAAAAATGTGGATGGCGTCATTTCATACAAAACACCCATTAGGCCATAGGCCCAATACAAAAATGATTTAGAAAAGATTTTTCATAAACCGAGGGCACAAAGCTAAAACAAAGTAATCAATTCATGCATTTGCAGCCACAGTGAGAGGCTGAGAGCAATGGGCAGAGGATTGTGCTGAGCCTCTCCCCTGCCTCGGCAAGTTTGAGGCTCTTTCAAACTGATGCTTCTCAACCTACATAAATAATCTCTTTTTAAATAGCATCTGGTGGATAGCATTCAGGTCCAATGATTAAATTGACATGCAGAAATCATTTTGTCATTTTGAAGATGCACAGCCCAACTACTGTAAAGTGTAGACGACCAGGAAGCTGGCTGTCAGTGAGATAGAGACCAGTGATTTTCTTAGTCTGATGCTAGACCAGGTTCGTTGGCCTATGAACTCAGCCCTTGGAGTGATCAAAGACCCAGCTACGTTATCTAGAGGTACCCTGCTCAACATGCATTGAGTATTGCCTTAATAAGCAGTGAGTTCGAAGTTGTTGAACACCAGAGCAATGTTTTTGCCCTCTTTTTTTGACAAAAATTCAAATAAATCAAGAGGAAATAGTATCAATAAACAATGAGGTGACAATATAGAGAGCCTAAACTTCATAGACTTAAGCATAGTCAGATAAAAAGAAAAGGTTTATTAGAGAATAACCATACTTCAAATATATTTGTTTTCACATTAAAGTTCAATTAAATCGTCATATTCCAAGTCAAGCTAGAGTAAACAAATAAGGATAAGATATAATAGCAAGGAACGGTTTATCAGATATGCTTCCAATATGGAGATTCAAGATCATCAAAGTTTTTGAGGGTAGGGAAAGGTCATTTACCTTGGTTTCCATTTGAAACAAAGCATGATCCCTAGAACTGAGAGGGAATTAAGAGCTTTTGAGGCCATTATGGTTTTGATTTCTTTCACTATGGCATCTATAAATAGGAGGAAGTAACCAAAATGGTTTCTTTCTTTGAGACTTGGGAAGTGTAATATGAGGTTTCTGAACACTTTGGAGGATTTTGCGATAGGTTTAGACATTTGGTCATTAGCTTTGAGGCCCATAATCTAGTTGTAGGAGAGAAGCTTAAGGAGCTAGTCACTAAGGAGTAGATTGAATGATGAGTACGTGGACATTTAGGGATGAGGGTGAGTGCCAGGAATATAAGATGTAGCTGGACAAAGTTCATGCATATTGGAGAATTTGACATGCAGTATGGTTTTGTGGGTTGCATAGTACGTTGGCTAGAAAAGGGGCTAGGATTATTGTTGAAAATAATTCGTAGTTATTAAGAAGAGAGGTCAGGCCTTACCTGGATCAACTCCTGAAATGAATTTCTTGTTTGGTGAGTAAGCCAATGCTGAGTCAATATCAAGTTGCATTTGAGTAGCCACGAAAGATTCTCTATGATTCTACAAGTCATCTTCAATAAGTTTAAGTGCTTCTTTCTCATGGTTGTGGTGCTTCATTCATATTTCCTTCATCCTCTTATTTGAATTTGATTTCTTTACTCTCCTCTGTGGACTTGGGCGAGAGAATAAGATACATAGGAGGGTTCAGATTTGGTCCTCAGGCAATTGCCCCTTCTTATAGACATGGGGGTTGGAGAGTAATTAGATTTGGTCATCTATTTTTTGATAGGACTGAGAGTCTATGTATTAGATGATAGGTTTGATAATTTATAACGAATCTTGATGGATCACACTCTCAAATGGTTTGGAATTTGGGTCAAATATGTGACTTAGTGGCATTTATAGGAGGGATATCAAAAATTCTAGGCACAAACTGTGTGCCTTCAATCTAACTATAAGAGAAGCGCTCTAAATGAATATGTCATTTCTAAGTTAGTAGATAGAAGCCACTCACCTTGTAAGGAGTGAGAACTTATCTTGTCAAGTAGAGATAGTGGAATGGGGTTGTGAAAATGGTGGGTTTGGGGGTAGCAAGTAAAAGGTAAAAGTAGGCTGGCAATAAAAAGTTGGGATGAATGGGGAGAAAATGGTTGGATATTGGTATCATACACCTAGGATATGGGCATAGTATGGTGATGAGAGGGTCAAAGGCCAGTTGGGGTGGGGAGAGGGTCACATCACTCTGAAATTAATATGAACAATCTCAATTGCTGCTTTACTAATATTAATCACTGTTCTTATTGCATCTTCTTTTTTATAAAAGATAATTGCATTGCTAAGTCTGACCGCTAGACAAACAATAATTTATCTAAGCGATTCTTATTCAATCTGCCATGTTTTTTTTTCTGACTTACCCCAATAACTACCTGAACTTCTCATACTAATCGATGTTTAGCATAGTGATTCAGAATTTTCTGAAGTCTTATGGAGTAAGATAATTTTCTGAGTTTATATAATGATAATGAATGTGTTATAGCCGAGGTCCAAACAGTAAAGGATGCAATCCTGACAGGGCATGACGTAACGATCAGCAACAAAAGTAAGTAAACAAACTTCAAGCATTTAAATTTGACATTAAATACATTAGAAGAAAGAAAAAAGTTGTTGCCAATGCATTATCTAGAAGACCAACTCCGTGTTCAATGTATCACATCTCTGTTAATTGGAGAGAAAAAATCATAGCAGAATATGCTAAGAATGCATTTTCAGCTGATGTGTTGGAAGCCAAACTACTAGATGACCAGTACACAATATGTAAAAAACTCATTCTCTACAAGGAAAGAATCTACTTGGTGCTGGAATCGAGAATGAAAGGGAAGACTTTGAGAGTAATCCATAATACACCCTTGGTGGGTCTGTAATGTCCCCACTTTGAAATAGAATTTAATAATAAATAATAATAATAAAATTAAAATAAAAAATAATAAAAATAAAATCAAAATTAAAATATAAAAGAATATAATTAAAACTTAATTAAGCTAATGAATGGTCAAAAGACATGAAATGAAAAGTTGTGACTCCCTAAAACATGAGATATAAAAGGGAGAAGAGAAACTCATTTGAGGGGGGAATACTTGAGGGAATAAGAAGTGCAGAACTGATAAGACAACAATGAGGAGGCATGACCCTTTAAATGGATGTCTCTTTTCCTAGAGATGTGTCTCCTCAATAAAATAGTATAGTATAAAAAGATATGGAATTAAGAGAGGAAGAAAGAAGGAAGGATAGGGATTAAGGAGGGTTAATGGAAGAAGAAAGGAATGGGCAAAAAATAAGGAACTGACTTTTAGGACAGAATTGATGAAAGGTTGTGACCCTTTGATAGGGTGGTAATTGTGAAAGGTTGTGACCCTCGCCAAGGGAAGGCATGATGAAGGGGTGTGACTTCTCCCTCACAAAGGAAGATATAAAGGGAAGGTGGTCTCACTTGAGGAGGGGGAGTATATTTGACATATCTTTGCCTATATATATGTAATACATGTGACAATTCCCTTGAGGAATTCCTATCCATTGGTCTATCTCATTTTGGAGGGGAGTCTTGGTACTGTTGACGTGTATTTTATACACAATCATACACAGAATAAAATACCAATAGGTATCTTATCCTCTCTTGAGAAAATAGTCTCTAACTGCTGAAGATCTGCAAAAAGGATCAGTTAGATGGACTCCAAGGTTCTTTTAGTGGGGTCTCCACGTGTGGACAAGCTTTTTAGTGGTATGATGTGATTTGCTGTTTCCTCCAAGGCGTCTTACGGATTCCAAAGGCTCGAAGATTTTACTAATCTAAAAGGAACTTTCAAAAAAAAAAAGCAAAAGATAGGGTTTGAGAGGTCTAATCTAGCCTAACCCTATGAACGACTTAGCATGAATGAGATTTGGCAAGACTCAACCAACTTCAATTTTGCCATAAGATAACAACTCAATTGAAATTAGTGCGATCTTCTAAGGTAATAATGACGTTCAATGCATCAAAGACCAAGGACACTACTACGAAAGTACATATCCTAATGCTTGAAGGTTAAGGACTCAAAATGTTTTCCAGTCGACCACGCAAGGCGTTCCTACAATCAGCAAGAAGCTAGTGGTTTGGATTGCGAATCCTACCAAATATCAAATCCCACACTTAGTCTTTCAAATTAACAAACTACTTTGATTGAGCGTGATTCAAGTACATCCAACAACCATGAAGATAACTCAAGAAATTTGCAACAAAACACCATAACTTCAATATTTTATTGATTTCCAAGTCATCATATACAACAATTGCTTGAATTTCTCTCTTCAAGACTCAATCTTGCTACAAAATAAAAATTGCTTCTAACTCTAATCTCTCTATTCCATCAACTATTGACTATTACTCTATTCCTCTATTATACTATTCTCCAATGAAATGAAAAATGGGGGTATAAATAGCATCCCCAGTTACAATGAAAGGTCCAGATTGAAAATAAATCAATGGACAAGATCATGACACCTAAACCCTAATTAGGGTTTGTTACAAATGACCTCCTTTTTACTGAACAATATTAAATACATAGCCAAATATTAAATTCGGCACAAAAATCTAGGAGGTATCAACCAATGAGAAATAAGATGTCATGTCATCTGTAACAACCTTTCATCTAGAATCTTATTCCCTTTCCAATTCTCTTTCTTAGCATATGCAATGAATTTTGTCACGATTCCTTCGATTTCTGTGATTGGAATCTCGGGAAGATTCTTGATACTCTCTTCTAAGTGGATGACCTGATCGAATGCATCTAGAAGAGCTGCGTCCCAAGTAGGTTCAAGTTCCTTTGTTCTATCAATCAGGAGCATGGTGGCATACATCTGATCATATTGCTCATCTGTAACATCTGCGTCCTTACGAAAGATGATCTTAATTCTATCCTCAAATTCTTGTATATCTACATCTGTCTCGACCTCGATCCTTCTGCCAAGAATGGTACGAAGTACCTCAAATACTCTGTCCTGGGTCGGATTGATCACCTCCTCAACTTGGCCACATCTAACACTGATGTCCTCGAAGAGAACACTCTTTATATGGAGTAAGGTTGACCACTGAAACAAATTGTGAGAATCACCTTCTAAGATCCTCTCCTGCGTTAAAATCCTTCTGGATGTGTGTCTTATTACTTTCAAGACAGGGATGACAACGTCCTTGGTATGGGCAAATGCAGCTACTGTTGCCATCAATCTGTGAATAATCTCAAGAACTTGGATAGCCTGATGAATGATCTTCGACATCCTTGTAACAAACTCTATGGCCATTGTATGAGATCTATCCATCCAACTACATGTACGCTGGACCAGGTTCCTGAATCTTTCTGCTTCATTGATCGATTGAAGGGGCAATGCCTGCACTGGTGATCTAACTGGATCCTGACGTCCCAAAGGTTCATTGATGTGACTGAAATAAGTCCTCCATGCACCGACCTCTCTCTCAAGCTTTCTATTCTTTTCTACTTCTTCTCTAAGCTTGTCCTTCAATGCCTCAAATGTGTCAGTGGCATCATCTAAAGTCTGCTCTGCTGTGGATGGTCCTAACTCAATAGTCTGTATATGATAGTCTTCTGCTAGGATCTCACCCTCATATTTGTCTGCTGCCGGTGTAGCTATCTGCAGTTTTCTAGATCCAGTCTCATCTCGAATCATCTTGGACATCTTTGTAGCCTTCTTCTTCTCTGTTGTCATATGTGAACGTCCAACAAGGCTCTCTAAATCAATTGCACTGTCCTCGTCCTCAATTACGATCACCTTAGTCAATCTTTCCTTCAACCAATCTGGGATATTCGATCTTGTCTCTTGAACTTGAATTTCTTTATGTACTATTTCTTCTTGTCTGGGAGGAGATGTTACTTCATTATCTTCTTCTAAATCATAGTCTTGGAGAGATCCATCTGACGAAACATGCTGTGCCTGTCCTTCCTCCTGTCTGTCATTCTGTACCATCGACTCCATGGACTCTTCCACTCGAACTGTTCTATCTTCTGGTCTGGAAGAAGTACCTGGTGTTTGATCTTTGTTGGCACCTAACTTTTTCTTGGAAGGCTCTTTCTTTTTTGATCTTTCCTTTCTCTTCGAACCTCTCAAATGGAGATTGCCCTCGCTGGCACATCGAAGGTTACCTTCACCTGAATTCCTAGGATTAGGATTGCCTTCGCTAACACTGGCTCCACCTTCGGCTGGTTTCTCTTCCAAAGTAAAAGACATAGCTATGCCTTGTTCTCTCAATTTCTGATGCTGAACGTCTACCCATCTGCGAGTACAAGACAAGACTGGTGCCATCAAATCATCTAAATCCACGGCCTCGGGCTCATTCCAATTCAAACTTATTGTTTTGCTTTCTCTATCATATGAAGATTGGATGTGCCTGCCGTTGTCCTGAGCTTGGTCGGCCACTCTGTAAATCTTACATTTCCTAATGAAATCCAAAGGCAATCTAGAATGTATCTTTCGTTTCACTTCGAGATCATCTAGGAGATTCATCATAAAATCTTCAATTTGGTGCTCATGTCTAAATCTTCTACCGACCGTCTCCTCTAAATGTCCATGGGGATCAAAACTATTCCTCCAAGCAAAAGATGAAAAAGAATTCAAGGCTAACTCCTTCTCTGCGTCATCCATGGCTAAGACATTAGGACATACCTCAACTGAATTACCCAAAATAATAGGTACCTGAACTCCATTCTGATGTCTGTGTCTGAATGCCTTCACATATGCTGCCAACTGCCTTGTTACTTCAAGTAACACAATTCTGTCTGTCGGGTACCTCGACAACATGTATGGAGGTAAAGGACATCCATGCACTCTAATGTAAGTGAACTTGGGAAACTGAATGAACCAAGCACCGTACCTCTTGATGAACTCCTGGGCATCCTGAGATAATCTGTTGTGAATTCCACCTTGCAACGTCCTTGTGATGTTCATCGTGAAAGTATCATTGACTAACTTGTAGTTCTTCCCTGGCGGATGATGCAAGTAGGTATAGGATTCACAAGCTCTGACCTCGCCGGGTCCTCTTCCAATCACTCCTCTGTGAGGTAGTCCTGCGTACTCAACACTCCTGATCAAAGCATAGATGACGTATGAACTCATGTGGAAGGACTTAGTAGCCCTGAGTCTCCTCAACTGTACGTCTAAGCAATGGCTAATTATCCTAGCCCAATGTACTGTACCCTTTCCTTGAACAATCACCTGGATGAAGTAAAACATCCATTTCTCAAAATAGAAGGCAGGAGGTGCTCCTGTAACTCTGTTGAGCATGGTAATCAAATCTCTGTACTCCTCCTGGAAATCAATCCTGTGTGGTGTGTTCGGTACTTTGCTCAGACGGGGACGACTCTTGAGTAGCCAGTTCTTGTTGATTATGCTTAGGCAAGCATCTGGATCATCATCGTACACTGATCTGGCTCCTTCAATGCTCTTGTATATCATGTCCCTGTGCTCTGGAAGATGGAAGGCTTCACTTATGGCTTCCTCTGAAAGGTACGCCAAAGTGTTTCCCTCATTGGACACAATTGTCCTGGACTGTGGATTGTAGTGGCGGGCACACTCGATCATCAACTCGTGGCATTGAATAGCTGGAGGAAAACCGGCCGCCTTAATGATGCCACTCTCTATTATTCTCCGGGCGACAGGTGATGGCTTGCCGATGTAAGGGACCTCTCGAAACTTCTTCGTACTAAAGTTCCCCAGGTTTGTATCTCCAATGTTGCTCCATTTAGACACGATCTTGGTCTCCACTTCTTCGGTCTTCTGATCTTCTTTCATGAGAGCCGAGCGGCTGGTGGATGCTCCCGCCTTTGGGGTCGCCATACCTACACAACATTTCATTATAAGAAATAAATTTTGCAATAAATAACGTAAATAAGAGAGATAAAATTTTAGGAAACCTCATGATAAGTCTCTAGAGTTATCATTTCCTAAAATAAACGATTGAGCCAAGAGATTCAAAATTCAAAATTTCAAAATTTGGAATATGACGATGAATGAATAAAGCAATAATAATAAATCGCCATACCTCAATAAAGAGCTAACTCTAGAATGCAAAAACAAAATTCGCCTAGGCAAAATTTGAAGTATAAAATAGTCTTCAATATGATCTCCTCAAAATCGACTTCGCCACCTCTGGAGAGAACGTGATCTTCAATTATCGCCTTTGGCGTGGTCTTAAATGATCTTCAAATTTATCCTTGACAAATCGCTCAAACAAATCGTCCAAGTCCTTAGCAAATTCGCCTTAACGTATCCTCAAGCTCGCACTTGGTGTGGTCTTCAAATTCGCACCACCTTTTGATAACTAAGCGCCACCCTTGGTTGGAATTCGCACCACCTTTAAACACACTTCGCACTATATTCGCCTCTTCTTAATTCGCATGAAGAAAGGTAAAAATGATTATGTGAAAATGAAATCTCTCACCCTTCATATATAGCGCGCTCATCCTTTCACCCCTTAGGCCGACTTGCTTAAATAAAACCATTTTTTTAATGATTTGCAATAAAATAACAAGGCCGACTTGCTTAATTGGGCGTTTCAAATCGATTTTATATTAATTAAATAATTAATTATTAATGCCTTGCGTTTTTTAAATGAGAATTTCGATTTTTAATAAAGGCAAAAAATAATTAATAAAAGATAACGCCATATTAAATGCTAAATAAAAATGGATTTTCAATTTTTAAATCGATTTAGCATTTAAGGAAAATTTGAATTGTTTAATTTGGCGCCAAAACTGGAAAACAAAGGGACGTACCTCATCGCTCTGGTCCCTTGGAGAGGGACAGGAGCGATTCATGATTTTGGTCTTGATTTTGCATTTCTTACGTCCAACTCCTTCATCTTCGTGTTGAAAATCGATCATCATGATGAGTCCTTTGAATTTGATCATCTTGCATGCGTACTTAAAGGCCTCTTTAATGCTCATCGCCCTGGTCCTTGTCCAAAGGACAGGAGCGATCTTCTAATTTCCACGTTCAATATGTATCTTTGTTCCTCGATCTTTCATTATTGGCGAATAACACCTATGCTTGTTCCTTTTGCGTTTGTTTCATTTGTTTGCACGAAGTGTTTGGACGCTTTGAGGGATCATCGCCCTTGTCCCTTGGAGAGGGACAGGAGCGATCCACGTTTTCTTCTTAACCTTGGCAAGTTTAAACTCCAATCTTCGTTGTGATGTCTTCCAAACGATGTCCCTTACCTTGCTTAACCTCGCCTAGCTTTGATCTTGAAGGAATATGCGTGCTTTTGATGATATCGCCCTGGTCCTTGCCCAAAGGACAGGAGCGATGTGAGCTTTTACCTTGATTGGCAATGTTTGGACGTTCAACACTCTTGCGAATTATCTTCAAACGACGCCTTGGACCATATGCTATCTTATGACGTCTTGACTTAGCTTGAACTTGAAGCAAAACGAGGAATCCAAAGCAAATCGCCCTGGTCCTTTGGAGAGGGACAGGAGCGATATAGTCTCCATGCTCAAAATGATGATTATTTTACGTCCAAAACTCTTGTATATCATCTTTTTATCATACCATGGACCCTCTAAAACATTGCAACGTCTTGTCCTTACGTAAATTTTACATGAAATGGCCAATGCATCTAACATCGCCCTGGTCCTTTGGAGAGGGACAGGAGCGATCCTTCCCTTGTGGCCACTATCTCACTTTGCCAGGTTCCAAGTTTATATTCAACGGACTCGTCCCTCTTCACTCCATTCGTCCATGCCTTGACATCATCTGTAACTTTGCAAAAAAAGCAATTATATCAAAAATCGCTCTGGTCCCTTCCTGAGGGACAGGAGCGAACTAGGCATTTAGCACTGTTATGGACGTCCCAAAAATCTTCAATTTATATTCAACGCATTTATCTCATGTTTTTCTCTGTTTTTGAACGTAAACTTGCCTTGACCTTTGTCTGGATTTTGCATAATGAAGGAAATCGCTCTGGTCCCTTGGAGAGGGACGGGAGCTATAAGGTATTTCGCCCTGGTCCCTTGGAGAGGGACAGGAGCGATTTGGTCAATATAGGTCATTCTCCTTCGTTTTTGCATCTCAAATTATATTCATTTGGCAAAGCATCTTCCTTCGGACCCTTTCAAATTGTTAAGTCATCGAAATCTTGCAAGGACAAGGCGAAATTGAATTTGTAGCTCCGGTCCTTCACTGAGGGACAGGAGCGATTTTCCTCCTGGAGGCATTTCCGTGCTCATGAAAATCTTCAATTTATATTCAATGGAAAGATATCGCCATTCTCCATCACTTCCAACTTGAAATTTGTCTGGACTCTGCAGGGATGATGAGATATTTGAAAATGAGCTCCCGTCCTTCACTGAGGGACAGGAGCGATTTTGCTCCTACAGGCCAAAATAACATGATTTTTCACATTTTAACACTTCACGAGGCGAAAACAAATCAATTCCAATGCCCAGGATCAAAATCAAAAAAAGTCAAAATTTGGGTCAAAATATTCAATCGGACAAAAAAATTCACATTTCACTTTCAGTACTTAGACAAATTTAAGCTCTGCATCAACATTCCAATTGAAAATTAGACCATTTTGGCGAATTCATTGCATTCAAAATTTGCATCCTAGAAAAGGAAGCTCAAAAGCTCTCAAAAACGACTGGATTTTTGGCCTGAAAAGACAAAATTTAAAACCCTAAGGCTTGACCCTAAATCCAGACGACTAACTGACTAACAAAACCCTAAAACGAAAGCGAAAACGAGCGAAAAAACAAGCAAAAAGAGGGGGTCCCCATTTGCGATGGGGCGATGTGTGAAATGGTCACAACAGGTACATACGAAGGATTGCAATCAGCTAGGAAGCCACACCGGTAGAGACACCCCAAGAGGGGCTGGGAGGTGAGAATGGAGGTTGTCATTCCGTGCTCCTAGGCTGGGTGGAAGGGATCGAGGCGCCTTGTATGGTCTCCCAACTGGTGCTCCCTAATGATGATTTGTTGGTTGGATAGAACTTCAAAGGGAATTCCATGTGTACATCTTGGATGTTACAAACTTACAATAGTAAATCTGAATTGTATTTGTTCAATATTGGTTTTTGTGTTTATTTATCCCGTGATACTAACTTGGTTGCAGGCCCTACATTAGGATACTAAGATAACAATTTCCATTTCCAAGCATTATTCAAACTCTAATTGAAGAATTTTAGGGCAGATTAGGTTAAGTCCCAGTAGGGGACATTACTTGTTTAGATCCTTTTGACTAAAAACATACTTCAAGCTATTCTGATCAGTCTTAACCACAAATCAACCTCCCACCAAGTATTGTTTGAATTTGGTTAATGTGTGCATAATAGCCAACATTTCCTTGTCATATATGGAGAATTGCCTTTACACCTATATGAGTTTTTTAACTCTCAAATGCGATTGAGTGCTCATTTTGTATAAGCACTACTCCAATTCTTCCTCTTGACACATCACACTCCAAAGCAAAAGGAAGGGAAAAGTGAGGAATAGCTAAGAGGATTGTAATGTACCCTTCGCATGCATAAGGAAGTAGCGAGGACCGTTAACCTATTTTAATTCTCATAGGCTAATTAGGATATAATAAGGAAATAATTAATCAATTAATTAAATTAAGTTGTCTAAAAAAATTGATTTTTCGGACGGCTTATATTTAACTAATCAATTTTATAAAGTTGGATGATTTAATTAAAAAGAACTTATTTATGGGGTCCAAAATGTAAAGTTAAATCATAAAGTCACTTTCGGAAGGAAATAAAAATTTATGGAGAATAATATTTATTTCTTTCCAAAAGTGTATAAAACGGGGATATGAAGTGAGAAAATTCATTTTTGAGATTTTTCATTTGTGAAACCCCAACTTTAGAGACTAGGAAATTATTCATCTTCCTTCCTTAAGATGAAAGCCCTACAAAGAACATTGGTTTGAAGATGAAAACCCTCATAGCCAATTTGTGAGTGGATTCATTCAAGATTCATAGGTGTATGCTGATTGATTTGAAGAATCGAGAAGAGAAATCAGTTTCAATTTGATTGAAAGATTCTAGACTTTTTGAGATTCACTTACCTGAAAACCATAGTGTACTACAATGGCAATGGAGCATTGAGAGTTTGGTAAGAAATTAGTTTATTTTTCATACTTTTCCTGGTCGTACCACAATGCCAGACACTAAGTTAGCTGTAACAAGTATTGTAAAAGGGGTGATTGGAGTTTGTGAAAGGTTAGAAAATATTTGTGGGAGAACAAGGCTGGTCAACCCCTATTTCTGCTGTCAAAACTTTTGCAGGTTATACAAGGTGCTGTGGGAATTTAGGAGTGAGGGACTGTCATGGAGATAGATTTCAGTTCCTATTCATTAATCATATCAGCAGTTAACAATTTTCAACAGTTTGAGGGTGCACTTGGGCTATTTTGAGGAGATATATGGATGAAATACCTTTGCAAGAATAGTTTCACAGTTTGCAAACTCTGTGAGTACCATCCGAGTTGCCGAGTACTCTATGTTTTTTGCTCCGTGAGTTTTTACAAGTTTAACTCGCGTGGTTTTATCGACACAAGAAAAGTGGGTAAAAATGCCTGCGCGGGTAAAAGGTTGGTTATAATGCATTTTTCACACATTGTTTTTGCTATAAAACTATGTATTTTCTCTTTTGAGATGTCATTTTTTAATTCAATATGCTTTGTAATTGAATATTGCAAAAAAATATGTTTTCTTTTAAGAAATTTTGAATTTTACTACTTTTGAGTTTTTTGCAGAGTCCAGAATTTTTGGTCTTGCCGAGTACTCTCCAAGTCCAAGTCTGTAAACTATTAATAATATAATTTCTGAGAGCTTAAGTTCAAGGATTTTGAAATGGACAGTACCATAGTTTAGCCACCCAAATTTAACAGACATTTGTATTTATCTTCCTGTTACATACTAGCAGCATTCAATGCACTTAGGTCACATTACCCTGAATAATAATAACTTCTGGTTCCATCAGCACTTATTTCCAGATTGGAAGGTCAGATTTTGTTATTGTTTTAGTTCTATATGTATGTTCATATGTGATTTGAATATCTTGCATAGGGTTTAATATGTTTGTAGTTGAAAAGAATATCTGTTAAAGGGAAAATTGCATTAATAGCTAGCTGCAACAGTAAGCTTTATATCTGGTGAATCAATAGCATCATTTTGATTATTTCAATTGGGTACATTTTTTCAAACACTTTGCAAAACACGGGATTATTTCATCTCTTGATACTTGCCATTTTATCAAATATTTGAAAGACACAAGCTCGTTACTTATTTAAAATTTTCAAATGGTCACTGTTCAACCTCATTCCATGTGAATGCTCCCTTCTTTGTTAGATCAGTTAAGGGGGCAGCCAGTTGAGAGTACCTCTTAACAAAAATTCTATATAAGCTACAAAGGTCAAAGAATCCCAGTAGCTATGCCAAAGTCTTCAAGGGAGGCCAATCCAGAATCGCTTTGATCTTCTCCAAATCCACTTGCATTCACTTTGCACTGATGATGTAACCCAAATATAAAATCTCTGTTATGGAAAACTCACATTTTGACTGGTTTGCAAAAAGAGACTATGCTTCTAGAATTCCTAACACCTCATCAATATGCCTCAAGTGCTTCTCTCACGTCTTGTTGTAGATAAGAATATCATTGAAGAAGACAAGGATAAAATTTATCAATTGTTTGCAGAATATTTGGTTCATGCATGACTGGAAGGTTATTGGGGCATTTGTCAAACAAAATGGGATGACCAAAACTTCAATGCCTTTAGTGGCTCCAAAAAGCCATCTTGTGAATATTCTCCTCTCAAGCTTTGATTTGATTGTAGTGCAATGTGAGATCTATCTTCAAAAAATAAACTACTTGTTGTGACGTATTCACACATCGCCCCATTGTAAATGGGGACCCCTACTTTTTGCTTTCTGGGGTTTGTTTTTCTAGGTCTTTTAGGGTTTTGTCTATTAGCCTTTGCATGCTGAGTGTTGCCAGAGGGATCACTAAGATAGCAGGCTCTGTTTTAGCTAAAGGTGAGTTAGTGGATGCTCCGGGTTATGGTCATCTTTGAAAGTCTTCCTTAGGACAAAGTTTTGCTCTTGTTGCTAATTGTGTCTTGTTTGAGTTTGAGGAGGTCAATTAAGCTTGATGAGTGAATATCATCTTTGAAAGTCTGAGTTAAGTCAAATTGGTGAGTGATGAAGTCTGGAACGTCATCCTGATCTTCAAATGTCCTGAAATTTGGCTAAGTCTGGAATGTCATCCTGATCCTGAAATTTGACTAAGTTTGGAAAATTGAAGAATCCTCCAAAATCTAGATTTTGCATTATAACTCCTGGAGATCTGAAACCACTCTCAAACATCCTGACAGTATACATGGAATATAACTTAAAGTATAAGTGACATTTTTCTTATACTTAAATGTTATATTCCATAAATGAATCCTGACGAAGAGGCTAAAATGTCAAATTTCGCTCCTGACCCTTCCAAAGGGTCCAGAGCAAAATTTCACAAAGGACCTAAATTCTTCACCTAAATCATTGAATGGTTGAGCAAATTTGCAAGGATATGGAAGGAAATGGATCTAGGATCAAGTCTAAGACAAAGTCAAGTCAGTTTGAAGGTGAATTGAGCCTAGAATAGGAATTTCGCTCCTGACCCTTCCAAGTCAGTTTGAAGGTGAATTGAGCCTAGAATAGGAATTTTGCTCTTGACCCTTCCAAGTCAGTTTGAAGGTGAATTGAGCCTAGAATAGGAATTTCGCTCCTGACCCTTCCAAAGGGTCCAGAGCGAATTCCTCTATAAGACACTCTCCATTGCCCAAAGCCATGAACTAGCTCATTCCTAGGCATTTGTGAAGGCAAAACACTTATTTGGAGTGAAGAAATGTGAAAATGAAGTCAGGATTTGAGCCCAAGGAGGAATTTCGCTCCTGACCCTTCCAAAGGGTCCAGAGCGAAATTCATATAAAACCCTATTTTTCACAAAATCTTGAGCTATGTGTCAACTTAAAGAGAAAATTTGCATGGTCATGATGGAAGGAAGCCTAACAAAGTGTGTCCAAGGCATGAAAAGGAGAAAGGAAGTAAGAAATTAGCTCAAAATCAGAATTTTGCTCTTGACCCTTCCAAAGGGTCTAGAGCGAAATCCTCATTTGACCCTCAATTTTGGCCTAAGGCATTGAAAAATGAAGATTTTTGAGCCAAGTGGATGGCAAGTGGACTTGAATATGGCGAGAGGAGGGTGAGTTTGATCAATTTTGAAGATGGATTGGATGAAAGAGGTGAGAAATCAATCAAAAATGTGAATTTTGCTCCCGACCCTTCCAAAGGGTCTAGAGCGATATTCTTAGAAGACACCTTTTTCTTCCTTGTTTGCATTGAAAGTCTTGTTCTTTGGGCATGGTGGGGGTAGGTTGATATATTCTTGCCTTAGGAAGTGATTGAAAGTGTTGAAAAGTGAGGATCTTGTCCAAGATTGTGAATTTCGCTCCTGACCCTTCTAAAGGGTCCAGAGCGAAATTCTTCATAAGCCTCATTTGCTTCCTTGTTTAGACTACCAACCTTGTGCCTTGGGCATATTTGGAAGGGAAATGACATGTCTTTGCCTTTTGAAGTGAAAGAATGTGAAGAAGTGAAGGATTTTGGCCTAAAACTAGAATTTCGCTCCTGACCCTTCCAAAGGGTCCAGAGCGAAATTCCTAAAATGTATCTTTTCCTCTCAATTTTGTGTCTAGCCAAGTGTGGATCAAGATTGAAGAGGTCCTTAGGCATGGTTTTGAGTTGCTTGTGATCACCAAACGTGAAGGGATTGAGCTAAGACTAGAATTTCTCTCCTGACCCTTCCAAAGGGTCCAGAGCAAAATTCTTGAAGGATACCTATTTTCCCTTGGAGATGGTCAAATCTTTGGTTTTTATGGCATAGATAGGTGTGGAGTAACATGTCCTTGCCTTTTGAGGTGGTTTGGAGTTGAAAGAATGAAGAAATGTGCTCCAAACTAGAATTTCGCTCCTAACCCTTCCAAAGGGTCCAGAGCGAAATTCCCAAAATCCCTCTTTTCCTTCCATTTTTGTGTCAAGCTAAGTATGGATCAAGGTAGATTGAGCTTGGAAGGACCCCTAGGCATGCCTTTGAATTGATTGTGGCCACCAATGATCAATATTTTGAGCTTAAACTAGGATTTCGCTCCTGACCCTTCCAAAGGGTACATAGCGAAATTCTCAAAATATCCTTTTTCTTCCAAATTTGTGTTAAGACAAGCGTTGATGAAGGTGAATTGGACTTAAAGATGGCCATAGGCATGTATTTGAATAGGTTACGAGTCCAAAAAATAAGAATTTTGAGCTAAAGAATGAATTTCGCTCCTGACCCTTCCAAGGGGTCCAAAGCGAAATTCCCAAAATCACCTAGGTTGCCCATGATGAAGGTCAAGGTATGAATTCCTAAGCTTTGGTGGAGAGAAGGCTAGCATGTGCTTGTCTTGGGAGGCATTTTGGAGTGGAGAAATGATGGAATTTAAGCTTAGTCAAGAATTTCACTCCTTACCCTTCCAAAGGGTCCAAAGCGAAATCCTTATAAACTCTATTTTGGTCCAATTTTGCATCAAACCTAGTGTTGATTGAGATTAGAAACATCTCTAGTCATGCATTTGAACAAGTTGTGGTCACAAAATGTGAATATTTTGTCCTAGTATGCAAATTTCGCTCCTGACCCTTCCAAAGTGTCCTGACCGAAATTCTTATAGGGCCTGTCCCTGGGAAGGATTCTAAGGCAAATTCTATCTCGATGCCTTCTTGTTAATAATTTAAGGTAAGAAATGCTATGAACAGGATAAATATATCATGTGTACTTGATCATCTTTTGGTTTGTGTTGCAGGTGAAAGAAAATCAGGCCAGGACAAGGATGACCTATTCTAAGCCCATCATCATCAAGGACACTCCAAATGCATGGAGGAAGAATTCAAGTGTTCGAGAAAAGCATTGGGAGATTTCAAGTGTTCAAGGAATTGCAAGCTATCTCCAAAACCTTCACTTCGCCACACTAAGGAACCACAAGATGACAAAGAAAGGCTTTGCCAGCACTTCAAGGCAAGATATGCTACCGGAGGAAGAAGACTTGACCATAAGGAAGCCTCATCAAGCACAAGGAAGTCAAGGAAGTACATCATTCATCACGTCAGAAATAGAGGAGGATCAACCAAGTCACAAGCGTTAGACAAGGTCGCATCCCAGTCATCATTCCTCCAGTCGGATTGGTCCACCTCAGCATGACCAGATTCAGTGTACCTAACTCAATAGTGATGGCACAAACTTCGGTGTACCTACCCCTTCTTCCTATTGGTCCACACTCAATGAATGTAATTTTCTCATTGGCTAAGGAAGTTTGTTATAACAAACCCTAATTAGGGTTTCTATCCTGTAATCCTAGCCATTGATTCTAAGTCAATCAGAGTCGTCAATTTGTAAAGGGCTCTCTATATAAAGCCTCGGCTCCTCATTTGTAAGGGTTAATAGTTGGGGGAATAGTTAGAGATAGTCAATAATCAGTAGTGGTAGTTCAAGAGCAATTAGCTTTTAGGGTAGAGTAGAAAGAGAAGGCAAAGATTGTTGTCAAGACATTGTTGCAAAAGACATGTAAATTTCATTGAATAAATGGTGAATTCTATGTGTTGATTCAACAATTTGCATGGTCTCTATACTTCTCAAATTTAATTTCATGGTATTAGATGAATGGAAGAAATTTGTATATCCATACTACTAGCGGTTTGTTGATTGCAAACTTGCCTTGCGTAGTCAACTGGAATTATTCAACTTAAGCTTAACTTCAATTATCGCTTCTTCATTGATATGCATCAACCTGACGGTGTCTATGCTTGTATCGGTGATCTAAACATCATAAAGCTATCCTTAGAAGATTGTGCTAACCTCGTGGAGATGATCATAGCATGTCAAAGCAAAGACTTAGTTAGAGTTTCATCAAAGGTTATCCATTGCTCCTACATTCCTAGTGTTAGAATTAGATCCCTCTCTAACCCTTATCCTTTTTTCCTTTTTTTAAAAAATCAAGGATCAGTAAAGGCCCACGTTCCAGTGATATCCAAAGTAAATCAAACGCTCAGGTCATCGAATGTAAGTCCCCTTGTGATTCCAGCAAAATCACATCATACCACAAGAGCTTATCCACACGTAGAGACCTATTGAGGTGTATTTTGTACACGACCAAACACAGAATAAAATACCCAGAGGTATCTTATCCTCTCTTGAATAAAGTCTCCGAATGCTGAAGATGTCGTGAAAAGGATCAATCGGGATGACTTCAAGGTTCTTTGTTGTAGGATCTCTACATGTGGATAAGCACCAGTGGTCGTTGTGTATGCTGTTTCTTCAAGGGGCCTTACGTACTTTCAGAGAAAGCTTGTCCGTGTTACCTTCTTTCCAAATGCAGGAACAGGATTTTCCTAACACTAACAGATTTTCAAAAAATGTCAAAAGGTAAGGGTTTCAAAGAAGGAATACTTGAACTAATCCTAAGAATGACTCAATGAAGACTAGACTTGATAAGATTCTACCAATTTCAGTTTCGCCAAGAAATTACAACTCTACTAGAATTGATGCGATCTTCTAAGGGGATTCAATAACTTTCAAATCATCAAGGATATAGATACTATCATAGAGATACATATCAATACTTCCAAGAATGATTGAATTCTTAATCAATCTCAATGTTTCCAGTTGACCACACAAGGCATCCTTACAATCAGTAAGAAGCTAGTGGTTTGGAATGTGAATCTTATCAAAGATCAAGCACAACACTTCGTCCTTCAAACTTAGAACTTAAATGCTATTTCAACTGAGAGTGATTCAAGAAGATAAACAATCATGAAGATAGCCACAAGTATTGCAATAAAACACCATAACTTCAATATTTTATTGATCTCATAGCCAAATGGACAAGAATTGTTCAAAATTCTTTCTTCACTACTCAATCTTGCTACAACAATAACTTTCTAACTTTCTTCTCTCTAAGCTCTCTCTCTTTTCTCTAACCTTTTCTAACTCTCTAAAATGAAATGAGTGAGGGTATATATAGCATCCTCAAATACAATGAATGGCCCAGATCAAAAGAAGATCAACGACTGAGATTTTGACACCTAAACCCTAATTAGGGTTTGTTACAAAAAAGTCCCCATTTAGATAAACATCACTAATCCATAGCCAATAAAGAATTGGCACAAATACCGAGGAGACATAGACCAAGAGGAATTAAGCTGCCACATCATTCTATAACAACTTTTCATCTAGAATTTTGTTCCCTTTCCCATGCTCTTTCTTAGCATATTCAATGAATCTGGACACAATTCCCTCAATCTCAGCAATGGGAATCTTGGGAAGATTCTTCATTCGTTCTTCCAGGTGAAGGACTTGATCAAAAGCAGTGAGAAGAGCTGTCTCCCATCGAGATTCAAGTTCTTTGGTCTTCTCAATTAGGAAGATAGTAGTGTACATTTGATCTCGTTGCTTATCTGTGATGATGTTCTCCTCTTTGCAAAAGATGACCTTGATTCTATCCTCCAACTCTTGGATATCCACATCTGTCTCGATCTTGATCCGCCTATCAAGAATGGTACACAACACCTCAAACACCTTATCTTGAATTGGATGAATGATGCCTTCAACTCGGCTGCATCTGGTGTTGACGTCTTCAAAAAGGACCTCCTTCATCTGGAGCAGAGCTGACCACTGTAGGAGGTTATGGGTTCCTCCATCCATTATCTTTTCTTGTGCCAGAATCCGTCTTGGTGTTTCTCTTATCACTTGTAAGACCGGGATGATAACATCTCTAGTGTGAGTGAATGCAGCTACAGTTATCATTAGATTATGGATAATCTCAAGGACTTGGATAGCTCAATGAGCTGTCTTCATCATTCTTGTTGCAAATTCAACGGCTACCTTGTGAGATTTATCAATCCAAGAACTCATAAGTTGAACCAAGCTCTTCACCCTTTCTGCCTCACCTACTGATTCAAGAGGGAGTGCTTGTAAAGGAGATACTGCTGGATCCTGACGTCTCAAGGGCTGATTAAGATGACTAAAATAGTTCCTCCAAGCATTGACCTCCCTCTCAAGCTTCTTATTCTTTTCCATTTCTTCTTTAAGTTTGTCTTTAAGTGCTTCAAATGAATCAGTTGCTTCTTCCATCGCTTGCTCGGAGGTAAGTGGACCAAGCTCAAATGTTTCTAAGTCATACTCTTCTGCAAGAATCTCATCCTCATATTTGTCTACCACTGGTGTAGCTACTTGCACTTTCCTGGATCCTGTCTCATCTCTAATTACCTTAGACATCTTTGTGGCCTTCTTCTTCTCCATTACCTCATGAGAATTTCCTATAAGGCTTTCCAAGTCAAACACATCTTCTTCTTCTTCAACCACAACTACCCTTGTCAGTCTCTCTTTCAGCCAATCAGGAATGGCAGATCTTGTTTCCCTCACTTGTATTTCTTTAGGTAGTGGTCTATCTTCTCGGAAAGGAGATGTTGCTTCATCATCATTCTTTTCTTCATGTTGCTCATTAGCACCAACTTGGGGAGATTGACTTGATGAATGCTGAGGTGTCTGTCCTTTCTCCTGTTTATCATTCTGTACCATGGACTCCATAGACTCATCAATTTCATATACTATCTGCCTCTGATCTTCCCCTTGACTTGCTTCCTTTTCATGCCTAGAAGATGTGCTTGGTGGGCGATCAGGATTCGTTTTCTGCTTCTTCTTGGACAGTTCTTTCTTCTCAGGTCCTTCTTTCCTCTTTGAGCCTTTGGAATGAGAAGTATTCTCACTCACACTTGCTTCTCCTTCTTCTGGTCTTGCCTCCAAAGTGAATGTCATAGATACATTCTGCTCCTTCAACTTTTGATGCTGTACATCCACCCATCTGCGAGTGCAGGATAAAACGGGAGCCATCAAAGCCCTCAAGTCTAAAACCTTGGGCTCATTCCAATCTATCTTTACCTCTTTGTCTTCTTTCTCATAGGATGAATGGAGGTATCTACCATTATCCTGGGCTTGATCGGCTACTCTATAAACTTTGCATTTCTTGATGAGATCTAGGGGTGGCCTGGAATGGATCTTTCTTTTGACCTCTAAATCACTTGGGAGATTCATCCAAAAGTCCTCCACTTGAAACTCATGCTTGTACTTCCTGCCGACTGTCTCCTCCATACAACCACGAGGATCAAAATTCTCTTGCGAGGCAAAGGATGTGAATGAGTATAAAGATAATTCCTTTTCTGCATCTTCCGCGACTTGAGTGTTAGGACACACTTCGACTGAATTCCCTAGTATGATGGGCACGGGAATTCCATTTCCATGCTTGTGTCTGGATGCCTTCGCATAAGCTGCCAACTGTCTAGTCATCTCAAGTAGTACTATCCTGTTTGTTGGATATCTTGGCAACATGTAGGGAGGTGAAGGACACCCATGAACTCTGATGTACGTGAATTTTTGAAACTGAATGAACCATGCACCATGCTTCTTCACAAGCTCTTGTGCATCCAGAGACAGTCGATTGTGAATCCCACCTTGCAATATCCTAGTAATGTTCATCGTGAAGGTGTCATTGACTAACTTGTAGTCACTTTTAGGCGGATGATGCAGTTGAACATAAGAATTACAAACTCTTATTTCTTCGGTTCCTCTTCCAATCACTCCTCTGTGAGGTAGCCCTGCATACTCGAAACTCCTGACCAAGGCATTTATAACATATGAGCTCATGTGGAATGATTTGGTGGGTCTTAGCCTTCTCAACTGTATGTCCAGACAATTACTAATGATTCTGGCCCAATGAAGCATTCCTTTTCCTTGGACTATCACTTGTATGAAGAAGAACATCCACTTGTCGAAGAAGAAGGCTTGAGAAGCACATGTAACTCGATTGAGCAAAGTTATCAAGTCCCTGTATTCCTCTTGGAAGTCAATCCTATGTGGTATATTGGGAATCTTGTTCAGGCGAGGCCGACTTTTGAGCAACCAATTCTTATTGATGAAGTTCAAACAAGACTCAGGATCATCTTCATAGATCGACCTTGCTCCTTCCAAGCTCTTGTAGATCATGTCTTTATGGTCCGGAAGATGAAGAGCTTCGCCTATAGCTTCTTCTGAAAGGTAGGCTAAGATGTTCCCGTCCTTGGTTATGATCGTCCTTGATTGTGAGTCATAGTGGCGGGCACACTCGATCATCAACTCATGACACTTGACTGCGGGAGGGAAACCTGCAGCCTTGATGATGCCACTTTCAATTATCCTCCTCGCAACAGGGGATGGCTTGCCAATGTAGGGGGCCTCTCGAAACTTCTTCACATTGAAGTTTCCTAAGTTGGTGTCTCCGATATTATTCCACTTGGACACGATCCTGGTCTCCAATTCGTCGCTCCTCTGATCTTCCTTGATGAGAGCCTGCCGACTAGTAGATCCTTTGGCTTTGGGGGTCGTCATTTGATGCCTACACCAAAATTTAAAATTAGTCTTTAAGCATCATACCTTAAAGTATAGAATTTAAGACCTTTCAAAGGGAATGATTCCAAAACATTAATTTGAAAATGACATGATAAATCCAGGAATTCTAAATTTTCAAATTAATTATGAATGGAAATTAGATTTTTTCAAGACTTAGACTTTAAAAGATTGCTATGGAAATCAAAACAAGTCTTGAATAAGAACTTTAAAAAGGATTCTTCATACCTTCCTCTTGAATGCTTAACTATGAACCTTGGAAAATGGAAGAAAGAAGATCAGATTTTGCTGGACAAAAATTGAATTTTTGGCCCTCCTTGGATGAATTACGTCTTGATTAACCTTAAAAAGAACTTCACCTTCACTAGCCTCCAACACTTAGCAAAAAAATTCGCTGCTAGAATTCACTCCTCTAATCTGCTCCTCAAATTCGCATAAGAAGGAATGAATGAATGATTTGAATTCACCACAAAGCATCTCCCTTAAATAGGGTGCTCACCCTAATCCTCATGAGGCCGACTTAGGTATTTAGCAATAAAATAAGATAAAATCCCACTTAAAAGGAAGCCGACTAGCTTGTAAAAGCAAATAAATGTATTTTAAGCGCTCTCCTTAATTTTTTAAAATTTTAAAATTAATTTCAAGGCCTCAAGGTGGATTTTATATTTGCTTTAAGGCTTTAAAAATTAATTAATTCAATTATAAAGGCCTCAAATTATGCGAACTTAATTTAACCTCCCAAATGTCTTGAATTTGGCAAATTTGGTGAAAATTTAGGACTATGGAGGTTTGATTGAGGCTTAATGAAATTTCCTTTCTCCTTAAGTTTTGAAATATTCCAAGTGATGAAGGTCTAGATTCACTTCAAGACTTGTTTGAACCCCTTATCCACGCTTGTTCTCTTGATGAAATTGAAATTTTCTCAACCTACATTTGCAAATTTCCATGTCTTTGTCTTTACAATCTTGCAATTTGCCCTAAACTTAATCAATCAAGGTTGAATGATAGGTTTTTGATGATTTTTCCCTGGACCCTTGTCAGGAGCGATTTTTCAAATTAGGTCTTGAATACCTCATTCCCTTCACTCCAAAATCTCCCGGAAGGCGAGTTCATGTTTGTTTTGCCCTGATCAAAGTCTTGCATTTCAATTTTTAGGCTTTCACATGGAAAAATTAGGTGAAAATGTGAATTTCGCCCTGGGCCCTTTGGAAGGGTCAGGAGCGATTTTTACATTCTAGGCCAAAATTCACCTTAGTTTGATCATTAAACTCCTCCAAGGCAATCTCTAGGGTTCATTTCTCTCCATCACTGGGTTAGCTCATCAAAACTTTGAAGGAAATATTGCATTTTTGGGAATTTCACTCTGGACCCTTTGGAAGGGTCAGAGCGAAATTCTCTCCTGAGCTCAAAATTCTTATTTTTGAAGGTCCAAAACCTCTTCAAGGCATTCCAAATAGGTTCTTTCATTGTAATCCAGGCCTAGTCTCACTCAAATCTAGAAGAAAAAGGTGATTTTTAGTGTTTTTCGCCCTGGACCCTTTGGAAGGGTCAGGAGCAATTTTCTTTGCTTAGGCTTACTCCTTCATCATTTTGTCTTGAATCCTTCACTCAAGGTTAGGCAATGGTCTCCTTCATTCACTCCACCCAAGCTTGGTTTGTTCTTGCAAGGCAAAATAGGGGATTTTGAGATTTTCGCCCTGGACCCTCTGGAAGGGTCAGGAGCGATTTTCTTCTTCTAACCTAGAATCATCATTTTTTGGAACAAACATCTACTCAAAGGTGGTCTCAAAGGCCTTTTCTACCTTGGTCTAGTCTTGCCTTAGCACAAACTTGAAAGGAACATGTTGGTTTTAGGATTTTTGCCCTGGACCCTCTAGAAGGGTCAGGAGCAATTTTTAGGTTTTAGGGCAATTCCTTCATCCTTTCAACTTCAAATCATTTCCAAGGCATAGAATATCATGCCTTACTCCTCTAAGTCCTGAAAACCAAAATCTTATCTTTAACTGCAAGGAAAATAGGAGGATTTGGAAATTTCGCCCTGGACCCTCTAGAAGGGTCAGGAGCGAATTTCCCTCTTGGCTTCAAAATTTGCATTCTTAGCAGTCCAATTCCTCTTCAAGGCAATTCAAATGCCTTCTCACACCCATGTCTAAGCTTAGCTTTGCCCAAACTCTGGAAGAAAGGATAGTTTTGAGGATATTCGCTCTGGACCCTTTGGAAGGGTCAGGAGCGAAAATCATGTTCTAGGCTTAATTGCTTCCTCTTGACAATCTCAATCATCTTCAAAAGGCAAAACACACTTCCTCACACCCATTCAAGCCATAAAAACTAAAAAGTTGCCTTGACCTTGCAAGAAAATAGGTGTTTTTAGGAATTTCGCTCTGGACCCTTTGGAAGGGTCAGGAGCGAAATTCACCATTTGGCTCAATTCCTTCACTTTTTGATGATTTCTTGCAACCTTAATTCACTCCCAGGGGCAATTCTTTCTATGTTTCACCTTATCCCATACTTGACTTAGCAAAATTTGATAGCAAAAGGTGATTTTGAGAAAATTCGCTCTGGACCCTTTGGAAGGGTCAGGAGTGAAATTCTCAATTTTGACCAACAATCTTCATTTTTTCACCTTGAAACTTCTTTGCTAAGTGGGATTTCATGTTTCATCATGCTAGGGATAGGATTTCATGTCCAAGAAAGGCTAAAAATGTGTTTATAAGGAATTTCACTTTGGACCCTTTGGAAGGGTCAGGAGCGAAATTGCCTTTACTGGCCAGAATCCTTGATTTTTACCACTTCTAAACATGTCCAAGGGTTTCAACATGCTCATTCTTCCTTTCATCATGCCTTTGACATCTCAATTTGGCTAAACAAGACAAGAAATACCCTCTCAAGAGATTTTCGCTCTAGACCCTTTGGAAGGGTCAGGAGCGATTTTTTCATTTTAGGTCTATGCCATCATTAGCTCAAGTTGAATTCACCTCTCCAAGGCAAAAAACACTACTCCTCTCTCATCTAAGCCATAAAAACCAAAACTTGACTTGATTTTGCAATAAAAATAGGTGATTGAGGAATTTTCGCCCTGGACCCTTTGGAAGGGTTAGGAGCGAAAATTCTCCTTTTGGGCAAAATCCTTCATTCTTCCAAGTCAAAACATCTTCAGGAGGCAAAAGCAAGTTGTTCTTGTTTCATTTATGCCAAAAACTTGACCTTCTTCACTGCATAATGAGAGCTTTTGGGAATTTCGCTCTGGACCCTCTGGAAGGGTCAGGAGCGAAATTCTCCATTTGTCCAAAATTCTTCATTTACTCATGCTTTCCAAATCTTCAAGTGTGACAGGAACGTTCAATCCTCCCTCCAAGATACCCTGCACATCAAAACTTAGCCAAAGTTAGTGAAAAATAAGCTCTAATAAGATTTTCGCTTTGGACCCTCTGGAAGGGTCAGGAGCAAAATGTCCATTCCAGGCTAAATTGCCCAGTTTTCATGTTTCAAAACACCTCATCAAGCAAAGTTAGGTCATTTTCTAAGCTAGGAACAAGATTGCAAGTCTATCCAAGGCAAGAAATAGCGTTTAGGATGAAATTCGCTCTAGACCCTTTGGAAGGGTCAGGAGCGAAATTCCTCTTTCAGGCATCATCTTGCTCTTCAAAAATCAATCAAATCCCTCTCCAGGCAAGAACATATCAATTCACCTCCAAACATGCCCTAGAAAGCATCACTTAGTCAAAAATGAGGAGAAAAAGATGTTTACCATGATTTTCGCCCTGGACCCTCTGGAAGGGTCAGGAGCGAAATTGATATTTTCAAACTAGATGTTACCTTGATTCGCTTCATCCTCCATCAAACTTGATCAAACCAACTTCTTTTCTTCACTAGTTCCGTTCAATTGACTTAGACAGGGAAACAAACAGGACCCTGACAAGAAAACCCTCTTTCAATCTAGACCTGACCTAAGACCTGTTCTCCCTGTTCCTTGATCTAACCAACTTGACTCTCCTGAAAGGCATGCTTCATTCTGGCAATCTTGAGGCTTCAGGCAGACGACTAACAACTTCCCTAAACAAGACTAGACTTAGCTTGAAAGAAAGCCTAAAACAAGCTTCCAAGGTTTAGCCCTAATCTAGCCAACCCAGGCAGACCACTCACTCACTCAAAACCCTAAAAAGCAGAGAGAAAAACAAGCAAAGAGAAAGCAAAACCTAAAGCAAAAAGAGGGCGTCCCCATTCTACTGGGGTGATGTGTGAAATGGTCACAACAAGACCCTACATACAAGAACCTTGGAGTTGCCTCGATTGATCCTTAGGCGAAATCTTCAGCATTCGGGGAAACATTGTTCAAGAGAGGATAAGATACCTTGGTATTTTATTCTGTGTTCGCATGTGCATAAAAAACACATCAACACTACTCCATGTAGCTCATCTATCAATTCGTCAACCCTAGGGATTGGGTATTGATTTTTGATAGTCTTCTTATTTAATGCTCTGTGAAAAAAGAAAAAAAAACTAAAAGTTTAAGTTTGGAAAATGTAAAATTAAAATAAATAATAAATAATAAATGTCTTTTCTTAATGCTACAACAAAGCATGAAAAAGAAAACAATCAAGGACACAAGAATTAAAAAATTTGATAGCCAAAACCCATTATACGGTAGGTAAGGAAGAATAATAAAGTTTATTTTTCCTCAATCGTACAACCACTATATGTCCCCACCCTACAGCATTTTAAGAAAACATTGTTGATCATACAATCACCTTCAAATAATATTGCCTTCCTTTTATATGTTGTACATCATCATTACACACTACAATTATTTTTCTTTTCTAATGTATGACTATTCTTTGCTGCTGTTATATGACTTCTACCTCTTGTTACAGTATGATTGTCAATAGTTGCGATTTCCATGAATATTTTTTCCATCATACGATCTTTCATACTCATTAATTTCACCTATTGTAAGATAATTAATTGTCTACCATACAGCTCGCAACACATTTTCTTTTAAACGTATTGTAATGTCCCCTTCCCAATTTGCCCTAAGATCACAATTGCAACAAATTAGGGATGGGGTTTGTCTTACCAAATAAATATCTCTTTAATGATGCAATCTTGGATTTGAATCCTGCAATCACAACATGAACAACATATGCAAATACACACACACACATATATATGTTTAATTATTAGGGTTAGGCAATTCATCATATTCATAGATTATTAATAATGCAAGCATGTTAAGGTTTGGGAGAAGGGACATGATGGGTCCACCAAAAGCCATTTCTACACCAAGTTTAAGAGGGATGTCTACCACAGTCCTCTTGCTTGGCGGCTTGTATCTTCTTTCCTCATCAATGTCATATCCCCCTAAAGACACTTGCCATCTTGTGGAATTGGCCGGGGTTCATAAGTGAGTTACTTGGCTTTGTATGTAAGTGCCCTCTGGTCCTAGGAGCCATTACGGTCAACTCTAGAACAGCTTACTTACTTAGCCTTGTATACTCCTTTTGCTTACACCCCAGGCCCTTCCTACAAGGTGGGTTTCAAACAAGAAGCACATCTCATACATACCTAAACATTCTTTATTATGCATAAATAACATGTATATATATAAGCAATGACTGGCATAAATGTCAAGCATACCACTGAATATACATCTGATAATAATAATCTGAAATGATCTGAGTTCTGCTGTGATGAAATGGACTGCTTTCCCTTGTGACTGCTGCTCTCTATCTTGTGGGCGATGCTTCTTCTTTTCTGTATGATTTGAATGATTATTCACTGGGTATTGATATTCTGAAGATGTATGTTTTTATGATTGCTGATGCCTTCCTCTATCACCTTGTCCTTCCTTCTTATATATCTCTCCCATCGCTGAAAGGATGTGTCATTTGGGGGTGAACCTTTCCTTTGAAGGGTGGTGTCTCCTCTTAAAACTTAATCGCTTCTCTTAACTGTTTTGTTGCCCTAAAAAACCGTTCGCTTGTCTAATCCGTTATTTGATGGATCACACTTGCTGCTTTCTTCCTTAACACGTGGTGACTACTCTCTGCTCTATCCTTAACATGGTAATGATACCTAACCAATCGCTGAACCCAATGCACACAATGTCCTCCTATTTCTTCCATTAATCTTATTCATGTTATTGCAGATGTGTATTCACTACAGGGGGCATGACATGTACTATCTTCCTTGCTTTTGTTGTACACTCCTTATTAGGCCTATCTTCGTTTGTATGGTCGATACTCTCTTCATCTTCTCTTGTATGGTTTGGTCAAGTGTATTCTTCTATAGTACAACCTACTTGTTGACGTGTTTTTTAGGTAAACGTCTAACACAGAATAAAGTTTACCAACGGTCACTCTATTCTCTCGATCAAAGTTATACCATATGCTAAGATTGCAAAAAAAAGTTCAAGCGGCTAACTCCAAGGTTCCTTCATGCAACAGACATGACTCAGTTGGCGGATGTGATTGCTATTAATCCAAGGGGCCTTACATTTGGATCCTTCTTTCACTTCTTCACTGTGGTTGGAACTTCATCATCGGATATGGCAATTTTGTGATGCTACTGCTTCAAACGGACTAAAATGAACTGAAAATAAAGGGGAAAGGGTTTAGAAGGATCTAAATCTATTCCTAAGGGCAGTGATATCAATAGTTAATGCTTTGGTGGACAAATTCCAAATTAACCAAGCGCTGGTTTGCCAAGATCAACTACAACTCCGCAAGAACTGGTGCAATCTTTTGGGGATGTTAGAGGATTTTCAAATCAAGAAAGTGCATTTGAATACTCAAAACGACGCAATCCAAACGACTATCTACAATTGAACTTAGCACAAATTTAGGGGCTCAGACTAACTTTACACTGCAGCTTACAGTCAACAAGATGCCAAAAATATGAACCATGGAAATTCATCGAACACCATTACATTTTCCATTGAAATCAAAGCACTATACTACTACTCTAAGTGAGAAAGGTGAAACCATGCAATCTTTGAAAAAATAACTTAAGTGGACACCATCAAAAAACAATGTTTCACTATTTTTATCTCAAAACTTATCGCAACAATTTCATACAAGTCTCCCTCTCGCTACAAATGAGGGGGGTCACCCCTTTATATAGGCCTCAAGGTGGGAATCAACAATTAATAACCCATCATGCCCTTTACAATTAATTCAAAAGTACCCAAAATAGCATTCATTTGTGCATTAAATGCACCATCTTTACCAAATTCGCCCACAAGCACTGAATATTCTACATGCAAAATTGCCATGCTGTCATAAGTGTCCACCTTTCTCACATGCGACGACAACATGCAAAAGATGTTCCACCACCCCACCATGCATTGACTCAGCTGTCGCTTGGTCAAACATTCCAACAATGAATATGCCACTATGAAACCATAAATGCACCATCATCTCCCGAATGTGATGACCGAATGCAAAAGGAATATGTCATTAATTCAATGTGTTGACTTGGTTGCCACTTGGCGAGAAATCCTTGGAGAGAGAAAACTTCAGGAGAGAGAATTTTTGACTCTAGAAACATATTCTTAAAGTTTTTTTTAACTTTCCTTGCTTTGGAAGAGATTTTCAACAATTTTTCAACATCTCCTATTTTTAGGGACTTTCCACAAATTAGGGTTTCAGGTCCACGAGGGAGAGAATTCTCCTACAAATCCAAATCTGTAAAAATTTTGAAATTTGGATGAGATTCGATGTCTAAAAATGGAATTTTCAATTTTTTTTCCTAGGGAATTTTTGCTTTTCCTTTCCTTTCCTAACCCTTGGGTTTTCATGCCTTAGAAGATTTCCTCAATTTCCCAACTTGGCCGTTGAATCCTCCTATGGTGGAATTTCATTATTTTACACATTTTCCATGCCTTCATGGATTTGGCGCCTAGATTCTCCCTTGGGCATTGAATCTTCTTGAGGGAGGAGATTGACAATTTTGAAGTTTTCCATGGCTGGCTTGATTTGGCACCCTAGCACACTCATGGCCGCTATTTGCTTGATGCTAAGGAATTCCTTGTTTTTTTGGTTTTCCATGGACACCCCATCCTAGTGCCCTATCTCACTCATGGGCGCTATTCCTCTCTAGGCATGGAATTTTGTGCTTTCCTCATTCTCCTTGATGACCATGTTTTTTCGCCTTGACTGGCATTTAGGCGCTATTTGCACTTTGGGAGGGAAATTCATGAATTCCATGTTTTGGCGCCTTCACTCCTCACTTGGGCGTTGAACTCCTATGGTGAAGGAATTTTGTCATTTTGAAATTTTCCTTGAAGACCTCCTTTTGGCGCCCAACCTTTGACTTGGGCGCCAAAAGCACTTTGTGGTGGAATTTTCACTTTTCCACGTTTTTCCATGCCTTAGCCAATTTGGCTCCCTACCTGAGACATGGGCGTTGTTTTCATGGTGTGGAGGAATTTGGCAATTTGGACATTTTTCCTTGGCTTCATGGATTTGGCGCCAGACTTCACCCTTGGGCGTTGTCTTGGTCAAGGAATTTGACCAATTTTGGATTTTCCTTGGAGTCTTCACTTTAGTGCCCATACCTAGACTTGGGCATGGATTTCACTTAGCCAAGGAATTTTACCTGTTCCCTTCCATACTTGGCCAATTTGATCATTCCCGGAATAAAATGCCATTTTAGGAGAATTGAAATGGATCTTACTAGACTTGGAACATTTTTTATCACTTTCCACTTCAGGAACGAATACCAACACTTATCCACTTTTGATTGATCTCGTTTGCTTTCTGACCTTTCGAATTTAGACAAATTCTTCAAGAATGCTTAGTCTTCATCATCTACTTGCAGGGACCTGTCACAAATGAACTTTCCGAAAATAGAAACTTTTCAAACTGTTACAGCAAAACAGGACGTAGGATGACTTACTATAAATAGAAACTTACTAAAAATAGTAAGTCAGATTTTTGGCAAAATGAAGACATTCCTAGACGCAGTAAAATCCCTAAAAAATAGGAACTTTCTAAAAATAGAAAGTTGCTCTGATTTTGCTCAAATTTCACTGGGAGATTCGTTGAAGGGTCCTGATTCCAGTTCTACGCTCAGTTTTCCCAAAACCCTAAAAGAAACCCTTAAAATCTAGGACCGAAGGTAGAAACCCTAAAATTGACAAAATGAGCCCTAGACTTAACCAAATTAGCTCAAACGAAAAGCAGACTTGACCAATTCAACCCCCAAACACTTGCAAAGCAGAGAGACTAGAGAGATTGCCACCAAAAGACCCAAGAAACCAAAACCAAAAGACCGAGAGGCCCTAAAAAGTAGGGGGTCCCCATTTGCAATGGGGTGATGTGTGAAAACGTCACAACACTACTCTTTCTCTTCTTGTGATACAATTTGTGTTATGTCATGAAATATTGAAGTTTTCTCTTCTTACTACACAATCAGATGGCATTGCTACTATCTGGTGTCTACCTACATATCCTATGGAAATACTCAAAGACGTTGCTACTACATTTGTACTCCATGGTCCTATTATTGGCTCTTTCTCAGCTCCTTTTTTGTAGAGACGAAGAATCAGTGCTACATGTTGTGGAATTGAGAGAAAGTACATTCTTGAAAGCTAGGGATATTCAGCAATATTTCCATGATCCAAATGCTTCTAAAGTGTCTACAATAGTAGCTGGGTTCAATGATCAATTGGGTGCAGCATTTTATTCTACAATGTATAATCAGATTGGCATCCTTATTTTGTTTGGTTCTCAGCATTTTCCATTTATTGGCATACATTTTACATCTACTCTGTGTGTACTTCTAGGGTTGCATACTGTTGACGTGTATTTTGTACACAATCATACACAGAATAAAATACCGACAGGCATCTTATCCTCTCTTGAGAAAATAGTCTCTAACTGCTGAAGATCTGCAAAAAGGATCAGTTAGATGGACTCCAAGGTTCTTTTAGTGGGGTCTCCACGTGTGGACAAGCTTTTTAGTGGTATGATGTGATTTGCTGTTTCCTCCAAGGCTTCTTACGGATTCAAAAGTTCGAAGGTTTTACTAATCTAAAAGGAACTTTCAAAAAAATGGAAAAAAGGACAGGGTTTAAGGAAGTCTAATCTAGCCCTATGAACGACTTAGCATGAATGAGATTTGGCAAGACTCAACCAACTTCAATTTTGCCATAAGATAACAACTTAATTGAAATTAGTGCGATCTTCTAAGGTAATAATGGCATTCAATACATCAAAGACCAAGGACACTACTACGAAGGTACATATCCTAGATGCGAAAATGCTTGAAGGTTAAGGACTCAAAATGTTTTCCAGTTGACCACGCAAGGCGTTCCTACAATCAGCAAGAAGCTAGTGGTTTGGATTGCGAATCCTACCAAATATCAAATCTCACACTTAGCCTTTCAAATTAACAAACTACTTTGATTGAGCGGGATTCAAGTACATCCAACAACCATGAAGATAACTTAAGAAATTTGCAACAAAACACCATAACTTCAATATTTTATTGATTTCCAAGTCATCATATACAACAATTGCTTGAACTTCTCTCTTCAAGACTCAATCTTGCTACAAAATAAAAATTGCTTACAACTCTAATCTCTCAACTCTATTCTCTATTTTCTATTGACTATTCTTTTTATAAATGAAATGGAAAATGGGGGTATAAATAGCATCCCCAATTACAATGAAAGGTCCAGATTGAAAGTAAATCAACGGACAAGATCATGACATCTAAACCCTAATTAGGGTTTGTTACAAATGACCTCCTTTTTACTGAACAATATTAAATACATAGCCAAATATTAAATTTGGCACAAAAATCTAGGAGGTATCAACCAATGAGAAATAAGATGTCATGTCATCTGTAACAACCTTTCATCTAGAATCTTATTCCCTTTCCAATTTTCCTTCTTAGCATATGCAATGAATTTTGTCACGATTCCTTCGATTTCTGTGATTGGAATCTCGGGAAGATTCTTGATACTCTCTTCTAAGTGGATAACCTGATCAAATGCATCTAGAAGAGCTGTGTCCCAAGTAGGTTCAAGTTCCTTTGTTCTATCAATCAGGAGCATGGTGGCATACATTTGATCATACTGCTCATCTGTAACATCTGCGTCCTTGCGAAAGATGATCTTGATTCTATCCTCAAATTCTTGTAAATCCACATCTGTCTCGACCTCGATCCTTCTGCCAAGAATGGTACGAAGTACCTCAAATACTCTGTCCTGGATCGGATTGATCACCTCCTCAACTTGACCACATCTAACACTGATGTCCTCAAAGAGAACACTCTTTATATGGAGTAAGGTTGACCACTGAAACAAACTGTGAGAATCGCCTTCCAAGATCTTCTCTTGTGCTAAAATTCTTCTGGATGTATGTCTTATAACTTTCAAGACAGGAATGACAACGTCCTTGGTATGGGCAAATGCAGCTACTGTTGCCATCAATCTGTGGATTATCTCAAGAACTTGGATAGCCTGGTGGGTGATCTTCGACATCCTTGTAATAAACTCAATGGCCACCGTGTGAGATCTATCCATCCAATTACATGTACGCTGGACCATATTCCTGAATCTTTCTGCTTCATTGATTGATTGAAGGGGCAATGCCTGCAATGGTGATCTAACTGGATCCTGACGTCCCAAAGGTTCATTGATGTGACTGAAATATGTTCTCCATGCACCGACCTCTTTCTCAAGCTTTCTATTCTTTTCTACTTCTTCTCTAAATTTATCCTTCAATGCCTCAAATGTGTCGGTGGCATCATCTAAAGTCTGCTCTGCTGTGGATGGTCCTAACTCAATAGTCTGTATATGATAGTCTTCTGCTAGGATCTCACCCTCATATTTGTCTGCCGCCGGTGTAGCTATCTGCAGTTTTCTAGATCCAGTCTCATCTCGAATCATCTTGGACATCTTTGTAGCCTTCTTCTTCTCTGTTGTCATATGTGAGCGTCCAACAAGGCTCTCTAGATCGATTACACTGTCCTCGTCCTCAATTACGATCACCTTAGTCAATCTTTCCTTCAACCAATCTGGGATATTTGATCTTGTCTCTTGAACTTGAATTTCTTTGTGTACTACTTCTTCTTGTCTGGGAGGAGACGTTACTTCATTATCATTATCTAAATCATAGTCTTGGAGAGATCCATCGGATGAAACATGCTGTGCCTGTTCTTCCTCCTGTCTGTCATTCTGTACCATCGATTCCATGGATTCTTCCACTCGAACTGTTCTATCTTCTGGCCTGGAAGAAGTACCTGGTGTTTGATCTTTGTTAGCACCTTGCTTTTTCTTGGAAGGCTCTTTCTTTTCTGATCTTTCCTTTCTCTTTGAACCTCTCGGATGGAGATTGCCCTCACTGGCACATCGAAGGTTACCTTCACCTGAATTCCTAGGATTAGGATTGCCTTCACTAACACTGGCTCCACCTTCGGCTGGCTTTTCTTCCAAAGTAAAAGACATGGCTATGCCTTGTTCTCTCAACTTCTGATGTTGAACGTCTACCCATCTGCGAGTACAAGACAAGACTGGTGCCATCAAATCATCTAAATCCACGGCTTCGGGCTCATTCCAATTCAAACTTATTGTTTTGCTCTCTCTATCATATGAAGATTGGATGTGCCTGCCGTTGTCCTGAGCTTGGTCGGCTACTCTGTAAATCTTACATTTCCTGATGAAATCCAAAGGCAATCTAGAATGTATCTTGCGTTTCACTTCAAGATCATCTAGGAGATTCATCATAAAATCTTCAATCTGGTACTCATGTCTAAATCTTCTACCGACTGTCTCCTCTAAATGTCCATGAGGATCAAAACTATTCCTCCAAGCAAAAGATGAAAAAGGATACAAGGCTAACTCCCTCTTTGCGTCATCCATGGCTGAGACATTGGGACATACCTCAACTGAATTACCCAAAATAATAGGTACCTGAACTCCATTCTGATGTCTGTGTCTGAATGCCTTCACATATGCTGCCAACTGCCTTGTTACTTCAAGTAACACAATCCTGTCTGTCGGGTATCTCGGCAACATGTATGGAGGTAAAGGACATCCATACACTCTAATGTAAGTGAACTTGGGAAATTGAATGAACCAAGCACCGTACCTCTTGATTAACTCCTGGGCATCCTGAGATAATCTGTTGTGAATCCCTCCTTGCAGCGTCCTGGTGATGTTCATCGTGAAAGTATCATTGATTAACTTGTAGTTCTTCCCTGGTGGATGATGCAAGTAGGTATAGGATTCACAAACTCTGACCTCGCCGGGTCCTCTTCCAATCACTCCTCTGTGAGGTAGTCCTGCGTACTCAACGCTCCTGATTAAGACATAGATGACATATGAACTCATGTGGAAGGACTTAGTAGCCCTGAGTCTTCTCAACTGTACGTCTAAGCAATGGCTAATTATCCTAGCCCAATGTATTGTACCCTTTCCTTGAACAATCACCTGGATGAAGTAAAACATCCATTTCTCAAAATAGAAGGCATGAGGTGCTCCTGTAACTCTGTTGAGCATGGTAATCAAATCTCTGTACTCCTCTTGGAAATCAATCCGGTGTGGTGTGTTCGGTACTTTGCTCAGACGGGGACGACTCTTAAGTAGCCAGTTCTTGTTGATTATGCTTAGACAAGCATCTGGATCATCATCGTACACTGATCTGGCTCCTTCAATGCTCTTGTATATCATGTCCCTGTGCTCTGGAAGATGGAAGGCTTCACTTATGGCTTCCTCTGAAAGGTACGCCAAAATGTTTCCCTCATTGGACACAATTGTCCTGGACTGTGGATTGTAATGACGGGCACACTCGATCATCAACTCGTGGCACTGAATAGCTGGAGGAAAACCGGCCGCCTTAATGATGCCACTTTCTATTATTCTCCGGGCGACAGGTGATGGCTTGCCGATGTAAGGGACCTCTCGGAACTTCTTCGTGCTAAAGTTCCCCAAGTTTGTATCTCCAATGTTGCTCCACTTGGACACGATCTTGGTCTCCACTTCTTCAGTCTTCTGATCTTCTTTCATGAGAGCCGAGCGACTGGTGGATGCTCCCGCCTTTGGGGTTGCCATACCTACACAACATTTCATTATAAGAAATAGATTTTGCAATAAATAACGTAGATAAGAGAGATAGAGTTTAGGAAACCTCATGATAAGTCCCTAGAGTTATCATTTCCTAAAATACAACGATTGAGCTAAGAGATTTAAAATTCAAAATTTGAAATATGACGATGAATGAATAAAACAATAATAATTAAATCGCCATACCTCGATAGAGAACTAACTCTAAAAAACAAAATTTGCCTAGGCAAAATTGAGGTATAAAGATAATCTTCAATATGATCCCCTCAAATTTGATTTCGCCACCTCTGGAGAGAATGTGATCTTCAAATTCGCACAAATAAATCTCCAAGTCCTTAGCAAATTCGCCTTAGGCGTGGTCTTGGATGGATCTTCAAATTCGCTCTTGGTGTGGTCTTCAAATTCGCACCTCTTTTGATCTTCAATGCAATTCGCACCTCTTTAAACACACCTCGCACGCCTCACACCACCTTGGGAATGTCTACGCCACCTTTGGTTTGAAGTCGCACCACCTTTGGAATGTCTAAGCGCGCCACCCTTGGTCTTTAATGCAATTCGCACCACCTTTGGAGTGTCTTCGCCACCTTGGATAAATGAAACTCGCACTATATTCGCCTCTTGTCAACTCGCATAAAGGAAGGTAAAATAATGATGTAGAAATGATAACTTTTACCCCCCTTATATAGCGCTTGCATCCTTTACCCCTTAGGCCGACTTAATAAAAATAAAACCATTTTTTAAATGATTTGCAATGACATAACAAGGCCGACCTCCATATATGAGCGCTCAAATCGATTTTTTATTAATTAAATAATTAACTATTAATGCCTTGCGTTTTTTAATTGTAAATTTCGATTTTTAAATAAGGCAAAAATAATTAATAAATGTTAACGCCATATTAAATGCCAATAAAAAATGGATTTTCAATTTTTTAAATTGATTTAGCATTTAAAGAAAATTCGAATTGTTTTAATTTGGCGCCAAAATATGAAAATAAAGGGACGTACCTCATCGCTCTGGTCCCTTGGAGAGGGACAGGAGCGATCCATGATTTTTGGCATGATTCTTGCGTTTTCAACATTCAACCCCTTCATTTCCACGTCCCAAATTGATCATCTGGTGGTCCTTCGAACTTGAATTTCTTCCTTGTGCGAGCAAGTGCATCTCATGACCATTATCGCCCTGGTCCCTTGGAGAGGGACAGGAGCGATCTCCATGTTTTCACATTCACCTTGCATCTTTGACCTTCGAAATATCATTGCTCGTGTCCTTTGCGCTTATTTCCATTGGCTTTCATTATGTGTTTGGATGCATTAAAGGGGCCATCGCCCTTGTCCCTTGGAGAGGGAGAGGAGCGATCCATTATTTCTCCTTGATCTTGGCGACTTTTAAACTTCGATCCTCTTTGCAATGTCCTTCAAACGTTGTCCTTCGCATTTCCTATCCTCATTTCGCCTTGATCTTTGAAGGAACGTGAGTGTTTTGATAGGATCGCCTTGGTCCTTGTCCAAAGGACAGGAGCGATGGGAGACTTTTACCTTGATTAGCAATGTTTGGACGTTAAAAACTCTTGCAAATTGTCTTCAAACGATGTCCTGGAGCATATGTAACCTTGTGTATCTTTGTCTTTACGTAAATCTTGCATGGATTAATCTAATATATCAATATCGCTCTAGTCCCTCTCCAAGGGACAGGAGCGAAGTTCATCATAACATGCTTGTTCTTGTTTGTACCAACTTGCAATCATCTTCATTGCGTGGAATGATGTCCTTTCGACCCTCTTGGTAACTTAAAACTTGTTTGCCTTTTGAAATTTACGCCATTATGTAGATATCGCTCTGGTCCCTTGGAGAGGGACAGGAGCGATCTAGGTCTTTAGAGTGCAAATCCTTCCATGTGATGACCTTTGCAACGTTGCGCTTGATGGAAATGCCTTGAAATGCCGTCGCCACCCTTCGTCCTGGCTTGGATCGGCCTTGAACCTTGGAGGGACGACCTTGAACTTTGGAGGGACGTATCATCACCATTGTATCGCCCTGGTCCCTTGGAGAGGGACAGGAGCGATCCTCCCTTTGTGGCCTTCATCTTACTTTGCCAGGTTCCAAGTTTATATTCAACGGAGTCGTCCTTCTTCACTCTATCCGCCCATGCCTTTACATTGTTTGTAATTTTGCAAAAAAGGCAATTATATCAAAAATCGCTCTGGTCCCTTCCTGAGGGACAGGAGCGAACTAGGCATTTAATGCTGGTATGGACGTCCCAAAAATCTTCAATTCATATTCAATGTGCTCATCTCATGTTTTCCCTTGTTTTTGAACGTAAACTTGCCCCGACCCTTGTCTGGATTCTGCAAAATGAAGGAAATCGCTCTGGTCCCTGGGAGAGGGACGAGAGCTACAAGGTACCTCGCCCTGGTCCCTTGGAGAGGGACAGGAGCGATTTAGTCAATATAGGTCATTTTCCTTCGTTTTTGCATCTCAAATTATATTCATTTGGCAAAGTATCTTCCTTCGGACGTCCTCAAATCATTAAGTTCTCAAAATCTTGCAAGGACAAGGCGAAATTTGAATTGTAGCTCCGGTCCTTCACTGAGGGACAGGGGCGATTTTCCTCCTGGAGGCCTTTCTGTGCTCATGAAAATCTTCAATTTATATTCAAATGAAAGACCTCGTCGTTCTCTATCACTTCAAACGTAAAATTTGTCTGGATTCTGCAAGGATGATGAGATATTTGAAAATGAGCTCCCGTCCTTCACTGAGGGACAGGAGCGATTTTGCTCCTACAGGCCAAAATAACAAGATTTTTCACATTTTAACACTTCACGAGGCGAAAACAAATCAATTCCAACGCCCAGGATCAAACTTCAAAAAAGTCAAAATTTGGTCAAAATATTCAATCAGACAAAAATTCACATTGACGGTCAACACTTAGACAAGTTTAAGCTCTGCATGAACATCCCAATTGAAAATTAGACCATTTTGGCGAAATCATTGCATTCAAAATTTGCATTCTAGAAAGGAAAGCTCAAAAGCTCTCAAAAATGACTGGATTTTGGCTTGAAAAGGCAAGATTTAAAACCCTAAGGCTTAGCCCTAAATCCAGACAACTAACTGACTAACAAAACCCTAAAAACGAAAGCGAAAACAAGCGAAAAACAAGCAAAAAGAGGGGGTCCCCATTTGCGATGGGGCGATGTGTGAAATGGTCACAACATCTGGCGACACCACTGAGAAATGTTGCAAAACATTTGGGAATCAATCTTTCTAAAGGAAGACTCAGAAAACCTCCCTCAACAAATCCAGGAGTTAAGAAACACTTACAAGAAAAGACCATCATATTGAGACAAAGTATCAAGTCCACAGTTACCCATGTGTGTGCAAATGCGTTAATTCCCCTCAACAAGACAATCATGGTCTTCAGGTTCCCCTGTGATAAGCTACGTAGTTCGTCTAAACCCCAAAAGCATCCTGGATAGAGCCTCGCTGCCAGTCAGACGTCCATAGTCCCGACGAGGTTATCGCCGCAAGCTCACGAACATTGCTCCATTGCCAGTCAGGCGTCTATAGCCCCGATGGAGTTATTCGAAAATGCCCTTTAGCCAATTTGATATTTCCTTTTAGCTCATTTCTTTTCTTTTGATTTTTTTTCATTTTTTCATCTTTTCTTTTGATACTGCTTTTCAGTTCTGTCAATTCTTTGGCTCGTGAGTA